>NC_060140.1:793963060-794266090 GCF_021461385.2 Schistocerca piceifrons
TTAAACCTGCACAAGAATATTACTAAAACACTTTGTGTAACCTTCAGACTCTGAAACTTTCACAGTGAAGATATCAATGTATGCATAGATGAGTGCATAGCAGAGAACACCAAATATACAAAATTCCTTGAGATGATTATCAATGAAAATGTAAACTGGGATAAGCATGTAGAATATATAAGGGGGAAACTCACCACCTATATGTGCTCCACAAACTCAGCTACCTAAAAGATACAGGCATTATGAAAACAATATACTATGCATTAATTCATATGACATTATGTTATGGCATATTTTTGTGGTGAGGTACCTCAAAAACAAACATTAATAAAGTATTTAAATTACAAAAAAGAGCCATACGAATGATAGACAGCCTTAAATGGAAAGATTCATGTAAACCAGCATTTAAAGCTCTCAAACTACTAACATTACCATAACTAACTCCTCTGTTGGACAAAATTCAAATATTCTACCAATACTAGAGATAACAACACACAACACAAGCATGACACAAGAAAATGGAACCTCTTCCATGAGCCTACACACAACACCACAAAATACAAAAAAAAGACCATCATACGCTGGACCAAAAGCCCTTGAAAAACTCCCTTCATTCTTGAGAGAAATAAACAAAAAAATATTTTCAAAAATGTCTCAAAAATTTTCTAATAGAAAACTGTTATTACAGTGTCAATGAATTTATGTGCACTACAGTTTAAAACAATTGCAATACTATTATTTTATGAAAAGAAAAATTGTACAAAATCTAATTTAATATGAAATATCCCTAGAATAAATATGCAATAAATTATATTTTCGTTAAACAGTAGACAGTAAAAACTATGTACCTTTCGGTCCATGAAATGAAAACATATCTTGATCCATACAATGTATTTTGTCAAAGGGTAAATAAATAAAAAATAAAAAAAGTCTAAGAGAAGCTGCATAAATATTCAGTCAGACATTGGTATGACTTCAACATGGTGCAGAGATTGGCAACTTACTTTTAATGTTCAGAAATGTAAAGTTTTTCACTTCACAAAATGCATATGGACATGCTGCAATACATCTCCCCAATGTATTCCATATGTGCTCAATGGGATTTACATTTGGGGGAAATAGGCAGACCAGTCCGTTTGCCGAGTATTCTCAATGCACTGTTTGATGCGGTCTTGCATTGTCATCCATAAAAATGAAGTCAGGGATAAATGAACCTCAGAAAACATGCATGTTGGGCTGGATACAGTTCACAATAATGTCAACCAGTGAGTGTACCATGTTCATTTGAGGTCAGTTTCCCCACGTTACACTATGCCTCCCTACACCATAACATCTGGACCACCCAAATGATTGTGTTCATCAATGTTTCTAGGTGCGTTAGGTGGTCCCACCTTTCACCATATGAGGCTACATCCAGAATCACTACTTAGACTGAATCTGCTCTCATTTAAGAATAGCATGTGACATCACTCTATGTTGGTCCAGTAAATATTCTCCTGGCAACACTGCAGACAGTGCTGCTGATGTGCAGGTGTCAACAGAACACAATGTACTGGTCATCAGGCAAAGAGATCACCCCCCCCCCCCCCCCCCCGCACACACACCACCACCACCACCACCTCCATGCACTGCAGTGTGAGCAAGTGCATGCCTGTTCAGTATGTTTGAAATAGCACCTGCTCTTTGATATAGCTCCCCTGTTGCCTATAGTACAATGTAACAGTGATTTCCTGCTTCATTTGGCCATGGTCGAACATCTCCCCTTCCTCAGGTAACAATGCACATGAAACAATGCAGTGAACAATATCAAAGTGCTGGTCTACACACTTCACACTTCTTCCTTCTTCCAAATGATTCTTCTTTGTGTTGAATTGCTAGATTTTGTTCCGTAGTAGGTTTGATCAACATTTGAGTATTATGGTGATTCTTCATAAACTCAAATGAGATTCCCTGAAGAGAAGATGGCATTCTTTTTGCAAACACTATTGAAAAAATTTAGAGAATCAGCATTTGAAGTTGACTACAGAATGATTCCACTACCATCAATGTACATTTTGCTAAGGACCACAAAGATAAGATAAGGGAAATTAAACCTCATACTGAGGTATATTGCCAGTTGTTTTTCTCTTGCTGTGTTTGTGAATGGAACAGGAAAAGAAATGAATAGTAGTGGTTCAAGCTACCCTCCACCATGCACCATACGGTGGCTCTGGAGTATGTATGTAGGTGTCATCTAAATGTTGTCTCCAGGCCGTATTGTAATGAAGAACATAATCATAGTGCACTGTAACTGTTTGCTGAGTGGCTGACACTGTATTTTCCTGTTCATTCAACTGCCTCATGCTGCAGGGCCAGCCCCATTTGACACTGTAGTCCTGCTGACCTCAAGCCATGTGATGTCCAGTTTCTTGGGCATGACTGGGAGATTGCTGCAACATGCTTCTGCACTTTCATTAATTTCCACTGAGTAATTAGTATGTTATGTAGTAACCTCTTCAAAATCAAAGTTTTATGAATGATTTGAGGTTTGTCTCCAGAACTGATTGTGACACTCTAGTACCGAATGGAATGGAAAGCTTTAATGAAAGTCTTTGGAGGTTCTGTGACATGCTAGGATACCACTTCCTAGACTTGCTACATAGGACTGAGAACTATAGAATCCTCTTAAATGGGTGTGGGGTGCACTACATTGCAGATGCTTGCCATCTCCCCCCCTCCCCCTCCCCCCCCCCCCCTCCCTGCCCCACTACCCCACTCTCCTTTAGTAGCTGAATGCTGTTGGGTCTACACAAAGACTATTATTATTATTATTTTAGACTAGGCAACTCTCCATCCAGTCCAGATAATGATAGCTGTCAAAGATCTCAAAATTCCAGTGTAAGACTGGAAAAATGCCCCCAGTAGATGAGACACTTAAAATCCTATTGCTCAACTGCCAAGGCATTTTCAAAAAAGTGCTAAATGTTCAAAGCATTCCTGAGAGGAAAAAAATAAAACAAACAGTGGAGCTCACATTATATTACATATCTGTCTCAAACCTGAAATTGACAGTGATGAGATTTTTGGAGTGTTTTTAAATGTATTTTAAAAGATAGGCTAATGGGAAATGAAAATGGTGTATTTGTTGCATCTACATCTACATGATTACTCTGCTATTCATAATAAAGTGCCTGACAGAGGGTTCAATGAACCACCCTCAAGCTGTCTCTCTACCATTCCACTCTCAAACGACATGCGGGAAAAACGAGCACTTAAATTTTTCTTTATGAGCTCTGATTTCTCTTATTTTATGATGATTATCTTTTCTCCCTATGTAGGTGGGTGCCAACAGAATGTTTTTGCAATTGGAGGAGAAAACTGGTGATTGAAATTTCATGAGAAGATCCCGTCACAACAAAAAACCCCTTTGTTTTAATGGTTGCCACTCCAATTCTTGTATCATATCTGATGGTATATCTCTCCTACTTCATGATAATACAAAACAAGCTGCCCTTCTTTGTACTTTTTCGATGTCATCCGTCAGTTCCATCTGATGTGGATCCCACACTGCACAGCAATACTCCAGAATCGGGCGGACAAGAGTGGTGTAAGCAGTCTCTTTAGTAGACCTGTTGCACCTTTTAAGTGTTCTGCCAATGAATAGCAGTCTTTGGTTGACTCTACCCACAACATTATCTATGTAATCATTCAAATTTAGCGTATTTGTAATTGTAATCCCCAAGTATTTAGTTGAATTTACAGCCTTCAGATTTGTGTGACTTATCGTGTAATCGAAATTTAGTGGCTTTCTTTTAGTACATACGTGAATAACTTCACACTTTTCTTCATTCAGGGTCAACTGCCACTTTTTGCACCATACAGATATCTTCTCTAAATCATTTTGCAATTCGTTTTGCTCATCTGATGACTTTACAAGATGGTAAATGACAGCATCATCTGCAAACAATCTAAGATGGGTACTGAGACTGTCTCCTATGTCGTTAATATAGATCAGGAACAATAGAGGGCCTATAATACTTCCTTGGGGAATACTGGAGATTATTTCTGTTTTACTCGATGACTTTCCATCTATTACTATGAACTGTGACCTTTCTGACAGGAAGTCATGAATCCAATCACACAACCGGGGTGATATTCCATAGTCACGCAGTTTGGTTGGAAGATGCTTGTGAGGACGGTGTCGAAAGCCTACTAGAAATCTAAAAATATGGAATCAATTTGACATCACCTGTTGATAGCACTCATTACTTCATGAGTGAACAAGACACTCAAATCCATCAAGACAGAAATTGAAGTTGCATGTGTGTTTTGGCAAGACATAGTATCAATGGTGGGCATAATTCTATCTCACTGTTAACCACCAAACTTATGCCAAGATGTAAGCAAAAATGTTTACAGTAAACTACAGCTTGCAAGTACATATGTTGCCCTATCATTCTATCATCATTGAAGACTTAAGCTGTGCTGGCCTGCTTTTATCCGGTATGCAGATCAACATACTATTAGTGCAACAACTATTCCCTGCGAGTGGGGTCATTAGATTAGGCCTGAAGTGCTCTATACAGAGCTTTAGTTAAACATATCAATTAGCCTTGGGTGTTGTGATATGAAATGCATGCAAAACAAGCACTTGTAGCAGTTGCGCTTATTGATATACGAGGTGCGGCTAGAAAAAAACCGGTCTGATGCTGGAAAAAACATTTATTTACAATTATTTACAATTTCATGTTATCTCCTTCAATGTACTCTCCTCCTCGGTCTCTACACCGCTCCATACGAATTTTTCACTGTTCATAGCAATGCTGCAGATCATTTTCGGTAAGTCCATACATTACTTCCGTCGCTTTTTCTTTTACTGCTTCAACAGTTTCAAATCTAGTTCCTTTCAAAGCTGACTTGACTTTAGGGAAAAGAAAAAAGTCACAGGGGGCCAAATCAGGTGAGTAGGGTGGATGATCTAAGATGGGAATGTTGTGTTTTGCCAAAAACGTCTTCACTGACAATGCACTGTGAGCTGGGGCATTGTCTTGGTGAAGGATCCATGACTTTTTTCTCCACAAATCGTTCCGTTTTCTCCGTACTCGCTCACGTAGGGTAGCCAGGACGCTAATGTAGTAATGCTGATTCACTGTTTGTCCCTCTGGTACCCAATCAATGTGCACAATCCCTTTGATGTCAAAAAAAACAATCATCATTGCCTTGAATTTCGATTTTGACATTCGTGCTTTTTTTTGTCGTGGAGAACCAGGAGTTTTCCAATGCATCGATTGGCGTTTAGTTTCGGGATCGTAAGTAAAAAACCACGATTCATCGTAAGTAATAACATTTTGTAAGAAGGTGGGATCACTTTCAATGTTTTCCAGGATGTCAGAACAAATCATTCTTCGGTGTTCCTTCTGTTCAATTGTGAGACACTTTGGAACCATTTCTGAGCACACTTTGTTCATGTTGAAACTTTCATGAAGAATCTGCCTAACACTTTCCTTGTCAACTCCTGTTAACTCAGACACTGCTCTGATTGTTAAACGGCGATCTTGTCGAACAAGTTTACCGATTTTTTCAATGTTTGCATCAGTTTTTGCTGACAATGGTCTGCCAGTGCGAGTGTCATCACTGGTGTCTTCGCGGCCATCTTTAAATCGTTTAAACCACTCAAACACTTGTGTTCGCGATAAACAATCATCGCCGTACACTTGTTGTAACATTACAAACGTTTCACTTGCAGATTTTCTTAGTTTGAAACAAAATTTGATGTTAACACGCTGTTCTTTCTGTACACTCAACATTTTCCGACGCACAGACAAAATGTCAACTACTTAAAACAGACGCCACAGGCAGACTGAGTGCAGGAGGCAGATGAAACTCGAGCAGTAGGCGGAGCGAGAGTCACGTGACAGGCCATGTGACTTTCAGCCTTATTGCATTCGTTTTATTGTTTCACCAGTACTAGTCCGGTTTTTTTCTAGCCACACCTCGTATGATTATAAAACTCCTTATTTTTAT
Source organism: Schistocerca piceifrons (assembly GCF_021461385.2). NCBI lineage: Eukaryota > Metazoa > Arthropoda > Insecta > Orthoptera > Acrididae > Schistocerca > Schistocerca piceifrons. The sequence continues at coordinate 793,969,064 of NC_060140.1, forward strand.
ATGAAAACATTTTATTTAGAATATAAAATGATGGAACTAAATTCAATTTCATTTATATTCAGAAACAAACACATTTTGTTTTGCACTGAATAAGTTTTTATCTGCTTATCCACTGAATCAGTGTATGATTTGTTTTTGTTCTTAACTTCATAATCAAAATCATAAATTCCACTGAGAATTGAATTTAAAAAAGTGAACTGAACAACTTTTGTTATTATGGTCAGTCAGAAAAAAGGTAACATAGGTTATTCAGTTGTTAATGAAAGCAATATAATTTTTATGTTTTTAAGATATCATTTAGTTCACAGTCATATCTTCAATTTTACAACTAGTACATCCAAATCTACAGCCTAAACATGTACAAAGTTTCCAACATAAAATACATAGATGGCTCTGTGCTTATTTATGGTGCATAGTAGGTTGGACTGGAGTCAGAGTTGCATTTCATTTAAGGAATAATGGGCACCATCAGATCAATATTTGCAGCATTAGGAATAAAATATTACAATTAGAACATCATTGCAGAAGTAAGGATGTGGATGTATGATGTGATTCTTGAGTTTCTCCTGGCGTATTTGATAATCAAAATATCCACGGGTGTGCTGCTGGTCTATAGTGTCCAACGGGCACAATATTTCGGCGATCATAGATCATACATGTCGCCATCATCAGGTGAACTGATGGACTGAGCTCCTGTGAACATGCCGGCACGGAGATCCGTACGCTATGGCTGCTCAGAGGGAACTGGGTTCGGTCGCGGTGGCGGCCGATTTAAATACCCTCCGCCCGTGGTGCGCTCCCTCCATTGTCCGCACCCTGCACCACGGTCACGTGGTGGAACAGATTGCGACGGCATCTGAGATGACGTCGGTGCGATGACTCTGTCCGCCGTGGTTGTCACAACTATACGTTTGCTCGATTTACTCTTGATTAACCCGATCGCTGGTTCCCAAGCCTTGCTAAGATTATAGCCACAGTCACAGTTTATGAGGTCGTCATTGGTGAGAATTTCGATGGCGTCTCTAACAACGCTGTCTCAGTATCTCGACATCTGTACCAGAATCCTCGTGCGGTCATACTCCATGGCGTGATTTTCCGACAAACAATGTTCAGCGACCGCCGACTTGCTCGGATACATCAGTCGAGTGTGCCTCTGGTGTTCACGGCATCGATCCTCGACGGTACGCATCGTCTGACCAATTTACAACTTGCCATATTGACACGGAATCTGGTACATGCTGGCTTTTGTCAAACCGAGGTCATCTTTGGCGCTCCCCACCAGTGCACGAATTTTATTTGGAGGACAAAACACAGTTCCGACCTGGTGTTTCTTCAGAATGCGGGCGATTTTCCCCGAGAGTGCGCCTGTGTATGGAATAAATGCGGTGCCTACCTCCTCCCTCGTGACTTCATCCATCTCAACAGGTTGTGCTGCAGTGGTTGGGCGGAGAGCACTTTGAATCTGCCACTCTGAGTACCCATTTTTTCCGAAATACAGTTCTCAGATGTTCCAATTCCTGGGGTAGATTCTCTGCGTCAGAGATAGTGCATGCCCTATGTACTAGAGTTTTAAGTATCCCATTCCTCTGTGAAGGGTGGTGGCAGCTGTCTGCGTGCAAATACAGATCAGTGTGCATAGTCTTCCGATACACCCCATGACCTAGGGTGCCGTCAGCCCTTCTCTTGACCAAGACGTCAAGGAAAGGTAATTTACCCTCCGTTTCAGTCTCCTTAGTGAATTTGATGTTGGGGTGTATGGAGTTTAGATGTGTAAGGAAGTCAAGGAGTTTATCCATACCATGTGGCCAGATGACGAACGTGTCGTCCACGTAACGGAAAAAGCAATTAGGTTTCCATACGGATGACGACAGGGCTTCCTCCTCGAAGTTCTCCATGTACAAATTCGCTACCACTGGGGAGAGTGGGCTACCCATGGCGACTCCCTCCGTTTGTTCGTAGTATTCTCCATTAAAAAGAAAATACGTGGAAGTCAAGACATGCCTAAAAAGTTCAGTAGTCTTCTCGTCAAACTTCTGGCTAATCAATTCTAGTGACTCTTGCAGGGGTACCCTCGTAAACAAGGATATGACGTCAAAACTCACCATGATATCTGACTCATCCAACCTGAAGCTATCAAGGCGTTTAACAAAATCCACGGAATTACGGATGTGATGAGGCATTTACCCACATAAAGACTTAATATTCCCGTCAGGTATTTGGCCAACAAATATGTAGGTGCCCAGATGTTGCTGACAATGGGGCATAATGGTACCCCCTCTTTGTGAACCTTCGGGAGTCCATATAGTCTAGGCGGTACCGGACCTTGGGGTAACAATTTCTTAGCGTCACCCTCCGGTAAATCTGCGTCCTTGAGAAGCGCCCTCGTCTTGTTCTCCACTTTCTTTGTAGGGTCAACGCTGATCTTCCGGTAGGAATCGTCATTTAGCAGGCTCTGCATCTTATCAGTGTAGTCCTTATGGCAGACAACAACTGTAGCATTGCCTTTGTCAGCCGGTAAGACAACAATTTCAGAGCGCTCCCTCATATCACGAATGGCCACCCTCTCTTTACTGCTGATATTTGACTTCATCGGCTTGGATTTCGTCAACGCATCACAAGTTTCACAACGTATTTCCTCGACTGATTCTGGCGTAAGTCGAGCTGCAACCTGTTCAACAGCACTAACAATTTCTGCGACCGGAGTGAACTTGGGGGTGGGAGCGAAGTTGAGACCTTTCTGCAAAACCGAGACCGCATCATCACTCAACACCATGCCACTCAAATTGATGACAGTCTTGCACGGAACCTGCAGAGATGGTTTGTCAAGGAGACGTGAAAACTTAGCTGTTTGACGTCCCGTAGCCTTCTTATGGGCGGAATCAGCTGACACCCAGGTGACACCATCAATCCAATCCCAGGAACAAGAAGTGAACTTACTAGACACTGGGTCGGAACTGTGTTTTGTCCTCCAAATAAAACTCGTGCACTGGTGGGGAGCGCCAAAGATGACCTCGGTTTGACGAAGGCCGGCGTGTACCAGATTCCGTGTCAATGTGGCAAGTTGTATATTGGTCAGACGATGCGTACCGTTGAGGATCGATGCCGTGAACACCAGAGGCACACTCGACTGATGTATCCGAGCAAGTCGGCGGTCGCTGAACATTGTTTGTTGGAAAATCACGCCATGGAGTATGACCGCACGAGGATTCTGGTACAGACGTCGAGATACTGGGACAGCGTTGTTAGAGAGGCCATCGAAATTCGCACCAATGACGACCTCATAAACCGTGACTGTGGCTATAATCTTAGGAAGGCTTGGGATCCAGCAATCGGGTTAATCAAGAGTAAATCGAGCAAACGTATAGTTGTGACGACCACGGCGGATAGAGCCATCACACCGACGTCATCTCAGACGCCGTTGCAATCTGTTCCACCGCGCGACCGTGGCGTGGACGGCAGAGGGAGTGCGCCGTGGGTGGAGGGTATTTAAATCGACCGCCGCCGTGACCGAACCCAGTTCCCTCTGAGCAGCCATAGCGTACGGATCTCCGTGCCGGCACGTTCACAGGAGCTCAGTCCGTCAGTTCACCTGATGATGGCGACATGTATGATCGCCGAAATATTGTGCCCGTTGGACACTATAGACCGGCAGCACACCTGTGGATATTTTGATGTGGATGTAGTTTGAATAGTGGCATATGTGTGTTGGGACTATGGGAACTGATTAATAATTGCTGCTTGTATAATTGGAAAGAATAGTTGAAAGAAATTGGAAGGTAATTCCTGAATCTCTACACAATCCTGGGTGACTTTAGCTGATACCAATATCAACAGATCTACAATATCAATACATTCAAGATCAATATTCATAATTTGCATTACATACTGCTTCACATGAATTCTATTGTGTGTAGTCTTGATTATAACAATGCTGATGCAGGATCGCTCCTCTGTTGCTCACGCAAATTCCTCTTGTCTGTTCTGAACCTCCTGATGCAGGATCTCGGCAGCAAGTGAAATGATGAACAGACAGGGATGCACGTCTCAATATACAAATTAATTATAACCTTTCTAATAACTTTTTATAATGGCTTCAATGTATGGCTGAGATACACATTTTTTAACAATGCTGGGATGACACATCCAAGCATACATCTGCATACAACCACTTATAGAAACAAAAAGATGAAGATACAGGAATTAATAAATTGAAGAGCATATTTCTTTTTTTTTCATGCATATGTATCAAAATATTGTCCCTGCCATGAAACAACTCATTAACTTATATTTTGCACTGCATATATCCCATTCAGTTTACATAGAGCTTACATGTATAAAAAGAAAAGAATGAAAAAATAATATGATTCAACACAATTGCCCCCCACTGTGCACTGACATCATTTGGAGGTGCACAGTGTCTGAGCTTATTTCCCTTTTCGAGGGTTGATAATCATGGCAGTTTTATTTTCTCTCCTAACAAAGTGCTTGCTGTAACTGCATAGTGCCATTGTTGCCAGTCGGCATCTGCACAGTGTTTAGTTTGTGAAGCATGCATGCTTTAGTACAAGGCCAGAGTGTCCATGTTGTGCATTAACAGTAGCTTTCACTACACAAATTTATGCTCATGTTCAGTGGTGTGAACCTTTGTGAAATCTTTGATGCGGTGACAGCTGGTTTCCATATCAGCGGCCCTAGGAATTTATTTCAACTCGTCACTCTCACTTATTCAGTGGGGACACCAGCCGTACATCTTCCTTGTCACTTTAATGACATTGTTGAGCACAGAAAATTCATGTTATATGAAGTATTGCCGTTTTTAGTTTATCATGCACACACCCACATATTGTTTTATCACATGGGCACTTAACACTTTACAGCCAGGTTTTGCATGTTTTTGCACTTTGTTTTTGAGCATATTTAAAAAAATGTATCTGAGCACTATGCGACTTAACTTCTGAGGTCATCAGTCGCGTAGAACTCAGAACTAATTAAACCTAACTAACCTAAGAACATCACACACATCCATGCCCAAGGCAGGATTCAAACCTGCAACCATAGTGGTCACCTGGTTCCAGACTGTAGCGCCTAGAATCGCACGGCCACTCCGGCCGGCGCATCTTTCATACAGTTGCATTACATAAAGTTTCTGTTGTGTCCTTTCCACATACTATACACATAACATAATTAAATACAAATATGAAATACACTTATCCTATTCATTTGCTGACATGCCATTATTGTCGCTTATATACATTGTAGTCTGTAACATATTTGCTCCCCTTTTTGTATATAGTGTCACTGCTTGTCATTTGTTTTCATTTTTGTTACATTATTCAATTCCAATTATATGAGTACACATTTTACTCTTGTTTGGTAAGTAAAAAATAACAAAAGAGTAGAGATTAGAAAATTTCTAATAGATCATACTTCTTTTACAAAATTTTTAGGTGTGTGGCTGGACAATAGCTTAAGATGGGAAAAACATGTTGAACTATTGAACAAAAACATTAGTAAATACTGCTATATATTAAGAAAAATTAAAGAAAACTGCAATTTTGAAACAGTACTATGTGCCTATTACTCTTACATACATAGTCATCTACAATATGGTATTATATTTTGGGGGAATACAGGTTTCGCAAAAAGTTATTTTAAGCTCTTACAGAGATCCATGTAAAGGACTTGAAAATTTTGACTCTCCCTAGCTTATTCATCTACGAATTAGTATGTTTACTCAATTCAACTCACGAATTCTCTCCTCTAAACAGTGAAGTACACAACTATCAAACCAGAAACAGGCATGATTTCCACAGAAACATACATTCAAAAGACCTGTACCAAAATAGTGTGATGTATCTGCCCAAAATAATGTTCAATGCCTTACCAAAAGAAATAAAAAACCATACATAACTTACACATATTTAAAAAAAAAAGAATTAAAGAGGATGCTATTAGGTCAAAGTTTCTCTAATGTTGATGAATTTCTTTGCCATCTAAACAGATAGTGCCCATCTTTTGATTTTTTTGTATAGACCTTTGTTTTTTTCATCTTGCATGTAAAAAGAAGACAAGTTAATTCCTTTAATTGCTAAAAATTTAAATTGTGCTCTCTCTCTCCATATCATTATTCCTATATCATGTAAATGATAAAATGGATGATAATAAATTAAACTGAACTGGTTATACGTTCTTCATATAACATTCATACAATAAAAGATTCTGTTTTCATTTATCACATAATTTGATATACATTTCATTTCAATTTACAATGACTTCTTGTCGGAGCATATTTATCAGTTCCAGAGAATTAAAGAAGCATACAGTAGTTGCTACAATAGATACTATGTGTCGTTCAGATAACTACGCATGCCTCTCTAGCATTCTCCAGGAACAATCTACACACTATAAGATTGAAGAAATTCCACAGAAAGGCATTTATGTGCTCAATTACATCCTGTTAATAGACTTAACTGTGATACCAAGAACAAAATAGTTTGTTGTTTATGAACACAACTCAAATCTGATGATAGCAATCATATTAAATACTCATTCAGTGTTTAAAAGTAATTTCAATATAAATCAGGTGTTTGACACTTTCATGAGTAGTCAACACTCACAGTAATTAGGTTTTGACCCCTTTTTTATTTGGAAGTGCTCAACCTTAGTTCAACATTGTGATATGTGACATACTGCAACTAGTTTCTTCTTCATATGCTACACACCATCACATTCATACGTATCATAAACTTATAACTATATTTTCTTGCTTCTGGTTTTCCTACTCTTCCAAAATAATCCTCTTTGACTCATCTTATAATTGAACTGCCTGTAATGTTCTGTACAGCATATAGTTGTACGTATTTGGTGAAAATATCATACAGACCTACTATATACTTTACTCTCCCTTTACATCTGGGATAGTGTACCGCCACATCCAACGATACCTTTTCTAGAGTTTTTTTTTTTTTTTAGCCACAATGGAATGCAGTTCTATCTGTTTGGAGGTGTTAGAATGTTTTTCTTTCTGGCAAATAATATGCTTTCTTGCCATCTGTAGTACTCTTCATCTAAGATTGGGGAAATAACAATATTTACCTATTTCGTCAGTGCATTTTGCAGTGCCATAATTCTTCCAAGTATTGTATGTGTATACAATAAAATCATCCACATATTCCTCTAGCAAACACACATGCCATTGTTCTTGTTCAGGATGGTTTCTTTGGAACAGAACACCTCTTTGAATAGTGAAAAAACTTTTTAATTTTTCATTACCGTTTTGTGTATATTTTGCTCTTACCTTACTCCATCATGTGTCTTCCTGCTGTAATTGCTTGATGTGTTTACACATGTGGACATAGTATGGTTGGAGTGTTTTGTCTTCCAGCAACATAACTCTTATTTCACCTTCCTGCTCCAAAAGATCATTGAATTCCTCTAAGCCTTGTGGTAATCTAGAAAGAGCATCAGCTATTATGTTCTGCTTTTCTTTTATGTACACCATTACAAAATTGAATTCTTGAAGATACATACACCACCTGGCTATCCATTGGTGTAGCAATTTACAAGTTAACAAAAATGATAGGGACTGACGGTCACAGCTTCGGATAAGGTGTGGCTGGCGAAGTTAATTACTTTAGGAATGAAATTTCCCTCTTCTTGTACCATGTGAAAAAGGCATGCACCCAGACCTTGAGAAGACACATCAGTCCATAACCAAAAATCCTTCTTCATGTATGGTTGAGATAAAATATTAGCATTTAATAAGGCTTGCTTATTGTTCTCGAAATCAGTTTGACGTTGCTTGTCCCATAACCAAGGTCTGGTTTCTGGAGAAGATTGAGTAAAGAATCACTGTTCATAAGTTGGTTGGGGATGAATTTCCTGAAAAATGAGACTAGGCCTAAGTATGCCTTTTGTTTTGAGGAACAGGACAGTTCCTAACGGCATCAAGTTTTTCAGGATCTGGCAGTATGCCTTCCTAAGAGATTATGTGTCCTAAAAATTTGACTTTCTCTTGTCCAAAATTAGATTTCTTGAGATTTTCTGTTACTCCATATTCGGAAAAGTGGCTCAATACTTGTTTAATTAATCTTAAGTGTTCTACTCACTGTGGTGACTGTTACCTTAATCAAAAGTTCAGGCCCTAGCACTTTGTCCACTGCAGAGATAAATACAACTCCACTTACATTCAGTTCAAATGGTAATACTTGAAATTCGAAGCTCCTGCCCTCACATAGGAAGATGGTATACTTCCAATTTTCTTGAGATCGATTATAGTAAGAAATTTAGCATCATGGAATTTTATAAGCTGTTCCTCTAAATTTTCTGGACGTGTTCAGACTAGTACAATATTACTAATACTACATGCATTGAGGACCAAGCACACCTTGCCATCTAGTTTGCTTACAGCCAAAATAGGAATTGTGAATTGTGGTTTATTAGTCTCATATGTACACTATCTAAATCATTTGATTCAGGTACAGGAGACACGTCAAAATTTTGGTAAAGTTTCACCATATACATACAACACCTGATTTTAACAAATGGTACCATAACAATAATACAATTTAAAAATACACGTACAATAAAAAAACTAACAATTAGTTACGACTGATTTTAACAAATGGTATCATAATAATAATACAAATTTGTTACACATACAATAAAAGACTAACAATTAATTACCCCTTGCTCAAATTATCATGTCATCCTCTATGAGGAGGAGGAGATTAGTGTTTAACGTCCCGTCGACAACGAGGTCATTAGAGATGGAGCGCAAGCTCGGGCGAGGGAAGGATGGGGAGGGAAATCGGCCGCGCCCTTTCAAATGAACCATCCCGGCATTTGCCTGAAGCGATGTAGGGAAATCACGGAAAACCTAAATCAGGATGGCCGGAGACGGGATTGAACTGTCGTCCTCCCGAATGCGAGTCCAGTGTGCTAACCACTGTGCCACCCTGCTCGGTCATCCTCTATGAATTCTTCTACTGAATAGTAGCATTTCTCCCACAGAATCTGCTGTAGCCTTATTTTTAGACTCTCTGGCTTCATATTAAATATATTTTTGCCCATTAGCTTGTTATATATTGTCATCCCCATATACTGTGGAGTTCATGCATATAATTTCAAATGGTGTGTGGGTAACATAAAATTATTTTTATTTCTTGTGTTGTATGTGTGGTTAAAATGATTTTCCTCAAATAATTTTTGTCTGCTGTGTACAAAGATTATAATTTCATAAATGTATATGGAGGGAACTGTTAAGATTTGCAGGTTCCGAAATAATGGGCGACAAGATTCTGTTTGTTTTTCACTACACATGTATCTTACAATTTTCTTTTGCAGTTTCAGTATTCGAGATACACTACTTGAATTTCCCCAGAAAATGAAACCATACCTAATGACAGATTCAAAATAACTATGATATGCTATTTTTCATGTACTCATGTCAGTAGAGTTTGCTAGTATTTGCATTGCAAATGCAAAACTGCTTAGTTTATTTGATAGGAACTCAATACGTGTACTCCAGTTTAAGTTGTTGTCCACATTTAGTCCTAGGAATTTGACTGTGTTAACTTCTTCCATAGGATGATTGTGATGATGTATTTTAAGATCCACACATTTCAAATGTTTGGTTTTGAAATGTACCATATTGGTTTTTGCAATGTTCAGTTGCAAGCCATTTAACTGGAACCAGTTTTCTAGAGTACCCATTGTGCTCACAATGGAGCTCTGAATTTTTTCTGCATTTCTGCATCATCTTCAATTAAAACAGAAGTATCGTCTGCAAACAGAACTGACGGGGCATTTATATTTATGGGCAAGTCATTTACATAGAATAGGAACAGGATTGGCCCCAACATGGAGCCTTGAGGCACACCTTGTGCTACTGTACTGGATTTAGAATAATAATTCACTGCATCTGATGTGACAAAATGGTTCAAATGGCTCTGAGCACTATGGGACTCAACTGCTGAGGTCATTAGTCCCCTAGAACTTAGAACTAGTTAAACCTAACTAACCTAAGGACATCACAAACATCCATGCCCGAGGCAGGATTCGAACCTGCGACCGTAGCGGCCTTGCGGTTCCAGACTGCAGCGCCTTTAACCACACGGCCACTTCGGCCAGCTCTGATGTGACACTTAGCCTTTGCTTTCTGTTGTGCAAGTATGATGTGAGCCATTTCAGAGCTTTGTCCTTAATCCCATATTTGTTTAATTTGTAGATAAGCAAGTCATGGTTCACTGAGTTAAATGCTTTTGAAAGATCGCAGAAGATACCTGCGACTTTACTCCTCTGATCCAATGATTTGCATATCTTCTCAATAAAGTTATTTACTGCATCCAGTGTGTTTTTTCCTTGTTGGAATCCAAATTGGTTACTTTCAATAATATCATTTTTTACGATAAAATTTGTGATCTCATTTGCAGCTACTTTCTCTAACACTTTTGACAGGATTGGGAGAATAGAAATAGAGCGATGGTTTCCCATATCTTCCCTAGACCCTTTCTTGAACTTCACCATATTTTAACACATCAGGAAAGCAACCCTGCTCGAAAGATTGGTTGATTATTTTAGCTAGTGGGGGTGCTATTATGTCATAAACTGCTTTAATCACTTTATTTGGTGTCCCATCCCACCCAGCAGAATTTTTATTTTTTAATGACAATATAACAATTTTCACATCCTTTATTGTGACTTTTTAAAAATCTGTGAGATACTCAGCTTCTTGGTCGAGTCCAAAGGGATTTACTTTACTCTGATATCCTGCTACATCAACTTCTGACTTTGCTACATTTATGAAGAATTCATGGAAACATTCTGATATTTGAGCTGGGTTTACAACAACATTATCATCTACTTTAATCTTAGTTATTTCATTACTACTGAATTTAACACAATAAGGGGAAAATGATGGTTGTATTATGCCTCATTCAAGCATCTTGTTAATCTCTTTTCTTACTGCTTCCCTCTTTGTCCATGATATAGGGTATGAAGTAGAACAAAAAGTTTTGTGAGGATATACTCCCATTTTGTACACAAAATCTGTAATGATACCTGGTCTTTTTTCAAATACATGTATATAAGCAAGTATCAGTTCAATAAGTTCTGCCTGGTGTTCTTGAGACAAACACTTTGGTTCATTTACCTTTGTGTTTATTGTGTTGACGTTTACCTCTTCTGCTGCCAACTGTTCATTATTGTATGCATTGACAAACGAAACTATGGGATTTACCAATTGAACTTCAAATTTGTGAGTAACTTCAGTTTTATGTCTATTAGTACTTCTGCTGATTACGTCTATTGCAAATAATGGGTTATTTACAGTGAAATGACATTGGCCCTTTCCTATATCAGTTTGTACTTGTTATGTCCCAGCTGTATCCATACCGATTAAACAATTGACTGTTAATTTCTCTACTATAAAAAAATTGCATCGTACAGAAAACTGTTCTAATTGGACAGGAATTAAGGCTTGTATTTTGACTCTTTTCAATTTCTGATCATTGGCAGTTTGTACCTTGCAATTTTGCACTGGCAATGTGGGTACATGCCCACATTTCTTCAGTTCTTGAAAGAATCCCTGTGACATCAAATTAGTCGTAGCTTGTGTGTCAAGCACAGTGGGTACTTCAAGATCAAATATTTTGGCTTTGATAGTATCTTGTACCTTGCCCTATGTCAAGTTTTCCTGTGTAGCCCATTACTTTGATATAGATCATCTTTCACATCACTACCTTGATCGTATCTGATAAAGCAAGTGTCGATCAAGCTCGTGCCCCCATTCTCCTCCCAGGTCATAGAATGGGGGCCTATCATGACCAGTTCAAGTTTTCTGGCATCGTGGGGGCATCAGTCTCTGGGTTAGGCATAACTTCAACTATGTGGACTGTTGGTGTTTGATTACGCCAATTAGCATCCTGTGAAGCTCTCAGATGAAATTCTCTTTGCCTTTGTGCGTTATTCAGCATATGTGCATTACTTTGCAGACCAAATCCCACTGCCTGTGGATTATTCGGCTGTCTGGTATTGTTTTGTGTTTGTCAAGCGATTGGCTGATTATTGCTGGTAGCTTGTGTCTGTACCTATTGTACAGGCTGGCCATATGCTACTTGCTTGTTGTAGTTGTTGTTGTTAAATTTTTGCCCTTTTCTTTTATATCCACCCTTGAATTTATGCCTTTCTCCATTGCAAGTGTGATTACTTTTACTATTACCATAGATCTGAGTGGGGTAAGATTGCCATCCATGTTGTATTTCAAATCTGCTGTTCACTTGTTGGTGAAATGGCCATACGAAAATCCTCATACAAAATAATTACATACAATGTATTTTTGTACAATATCACAAAATATCCACAAGCTATACTTTTAAAATCTTCATCATAAGTGAAGTCCTTTTTGGATAAGTGAAGGTTACATTTAAAGATCCATATCATTTGATACCAGTCCTGTCGTGCTTCAAATAATGAATCCTCATGGGTTGCAATAGACAGAAAATTTCACTTTCTCAATGTTTAGTATTTTTTGCAAGCACTTTCACACTTTTAATGAGCTTTTACACACTTTCTCACCAAATTACCCATGCCTTCAACAGGTGCAAGTGGCAGTTAGCAAGGAAACGCACGATCAGTTCCCTTGGAGTTAAGTCTAAAATACTGTTTAACACTAATGGCAGATGATAGTCATTACATCATAAATAAATACATTACACAGTTCTCATAACCTTACAATAATTAGCACTAAAATTGACTATAGTATGAAAGGTGTGGACTAGTAAAAATTTCAAATCAAGTGCACATGACACTACAAAACATTACTCTAAGTCATGACTGTCTGAAACTGGTTAAACTTGAAAGACTTGTTTTTTCCCCATTTGAAAAATAACTCCTTAGTGTCTACAATATGTACATTACCCCTAGTAAAAACTCAAGATGTGCAGTAGCACAGCTCTATGTTATGAAAAAAATTAGTCATCATCACATAACTTAATTACTACTCAAATCAAAATTAAGTGGATGGAAGTTGTACAAAATCATTGTTAGTTATAAGTAATGCAATCATAAGAGGATGGAAGAAAATAAAGTGGTACCATCTTTTTTAAAACATATCCCTAAAGTCTCCTATTGTACAAAATCACATGAAAGTAGAAGACAGAATGTTTATGATTCACTTATAAGCTACAGATAGGATAGATAGGATGGCCAAGATAGACATGAAGCCCACGCCTACTACAGTAGTACAAGTTTATATGCCAACTAGCTCTGCAGATGATGAAGAAATTGAAGAAATGTATGACGAAATAAATGAAATTATTCAGATAGTGAAGGGAGACGAAAATTTAATAGTCATGGGTGACTGGAATTCGGTAGTAGGAAAAGGGAGAGAAGGAAACGTAGTAGGTGAGTATGGATTGGGGCTAAGAAATGAAAAAGGAAGCCGCCTGGTAGAATTTTGCACAGAGCACAATTTAATCATAGCTAACACTTGGTTCAAGAATCATAAAAGTAGGTTGTATACATGGAAGAAGCCTGGAGATACTGGCAGATTTCAGATAGATTATATAATGGTAAGACAGAGATTTAGGAACCAGGTTTTAAATTGTAAGACATTTCCAGGGTCAGATGTGGACTCTGACCACAATATATTGGTTATGAACTGTAGATTAAAACTGAAGAAACTGCAAAAAGGTGGGAATTTAAGGAGATGGGATCTGGATAAACTGACTAAACCAAAGGTTGTACAGAGTTTCAGGGAGAGCGTAAGGGAACAATTGACAGGAATGGGGGAAAGAAATACAGTAGAAGAAGAATGGGTAGCTTTGAGGGATGAAATAGTGAAGGCAGCCAAGGATCAAGTAGGTAAAAAGACAAGGGCTAGTAGAAATCCTTGGGTAACAGAAAAAATATTGAATTTAATTGATGAAAGGAGAAAGTATAAAAATGCAGTAAATGAAGCAGGCAAAAAGGAATACAAATGTCTCAAAAATGAGATTGACAGGAAGTGCAAAATGGCTAAGCAGGGATGGCTTGAGAACAAATGTAAGGATGTAGAGCCATTTATCACTAGGGGTAAGATAGATACTGCCTACAGGAAAATTAAAGAGACCTTTGGAGAGAAGAGAACCACTGAGTGAATATCGAGAGCTCAAATTGAAAACCAGTTCTAACCAAAGAATAGAAAGCAGAAAGGTGGAAGGAGTATATAGAGGGCCTATACAAGGGCGATGTACTTGAGGACAATATTATGGAAATGGAAGAGGATGTAGATGAAGATGAAATGGGAGATATGGTACAGCGTGAAGAGTTTGACAGAGCACTGAAAGACCTGAGTCGGAACAAGGCCCCGGGAGTAGACGACATTCCATTAGAACTACTGGCGGCCTTGAGAGACCTGACAAAACTCTACCAGCTGGTGAGCAAAATGTATGAGACAGGCAAAATACCCTCAGACTTCAAGAAGAATATAATAATTCCAATCCCAAAGAAATCAGGTGTTGACAGATGTGAAAATTACCAAACTATCAGTTTAATAAGTCACGGCTACAAAATACTAATGCGAATTCTTTACAGACGAATGGAAAAACTAGTAGAAGCCGACCTCGGGGAAGATCAGTTTGGATTCCATAGAAATATGGGAACACATGAGGCAATACTGACCCTACGATTTATCTTAAGAGCTAGATTAAGGAAAGGCAAACCTACATTTCTAGCATTTGTAGACTTAGAGAAAGCTTTTGACAATGTTGACTGGAATACTCTCTTTCAAATTCTAAAGGTGGCAGGGGTAAAATACAGGGAGCGAAAGGCTATTTACAATTTGTATAGAAACCAAATGGCAGTTATAAGAGTTGAGGGGCACGAAAGGGAAGCAGTGCTTGGGAAGGGAGTGAGACAGGGTTGTAGCCTCTCCCCGATGTTATTCAATCTGTATATTGAGCAAGCAGTGAAGGAAACAAAAGAAAAATTCAGAGTAGGTATTAAAATCCATGGAGAAGAAATAAAAACTTTGAGGTTCACCGATGACATTGTAATTCTGTCAGAGACAGCAAAGGACTTGGAAGAGCAGTTGAACGGAATGGACAGTGTCTTGAAAGGAGGATATAAGATGAACATCAACAAAAGCAAAACGAGGATAATGGACTATAGTCGAGTTAACTTGGTCAATGGTGAGGGAATTAGATTAGGAAATGAGACACTTAAAGTAGTAAAGGAGTTTTGCTATTTGGGGAGCAAAATAACTGATAATGGTTGAAGTAGAGAGGATATAAAATGTAGACTGGCAATGGCAAGGAAAGCGTTTCTGAAGAAGAGAAATTTGTTAACATCGAGTATTGATTTAAGTGTCAGGAAGTCTTTTCTGAAAGTATTTGTATGGAGTGTAGTCATGTATGGAAGTGAAACGTGGACGATAAATAGTTTAGACAAGAAGAGAATAGAAGCTTTCAAAATGTGGTGCTACAGAAGAATGCTGAAGATTAGATGGGTGGATCACATAACTAATGAGGAGGTGTTGAATAGGATTGGGGAGAAGAGAAGTTTGTGGCACAACTGGACTAGAAGGATCGGTTGGTAGGACATGTTCTGAGGCATCAAGGGATCACCAATTTAGTATTGGAGGGCAGCTTGGAGGGTAAAAATCGTAGAGGGAGACCGAGAGATGAATATACCAAGCAGATTCAGAAGGATGTAGGTTGCAGTAGGTACTGGGAGATGAAGAAGCTTGCACAGGATAGAGTAGCATGGAGAGCTGCATCAAACCAGCCTCAGGACTGAAGACCACAACAACAACAACAATATAGGAGATGAGTTTGACTGCCTCAGGAAACACAAAAAATGACACCGACAGCTGGGGTAAGCCTAATCGCCACATAATGAATCCAACACAGAATGTTGAACCCCCTACTTGCTAATTGCACAAAGAATTAGTCTCAAATATTACATCAATGCTAAGATTTTGAATTACCAAGAAATTGCACTCCAACAGCTGTCCTGCCAACTCCACAGTTTATAGTACCTTTTGTTTCACACTTTTTGAGAGCTTACCAGTAGCACCAATCACTTTTATTCCAGAAACATGCATTACTACTATACCCTATGTGTTTTAATAGATTCAAAAAATGCCCATGAAATACCATTCAAATCTCTGCTGCTGTCCAGTAAACACTTAGTATGTATACCTTGTACTCTTGCTGTTATTATGGGGTGTCACACTTCCTTTTTACTTATCGCGTGATCTTCTTCATACAACAGGTTCTCATTATCCTTTCCCTGGAAAAACTATCACCCTGCTTACCAAATTGATTATCACACAGTCAAATGACAGATAGCATGATCATCTTCCTCATTACCCCTCTCAAACTCTAACCCTTCAATAGGCCTAATATTATCCTCCTTTATTCTCTCTTTACTTACCACCTGGCCATCATTATCAATTATAAATTCAAATACCTCATCCTCATCACTACTGGATTTGTCACTGCCATTATCATTACAGGCAACGGCCTTGCCACAGTGGATACACCGGTTCCTGTGAGATCACTGAAGTTAAGCGGTGTCGGTCGTTGCCGGCACTTGAATAGGTGACCATCCAGCCACCATGCGCTGTTGCCATTTTTTGGGGTGCACTCAGCCTCATGATGCCAATTGAGGAGCTACTCAACCGAATAGTAGAGGCTCCGGTCAAAGAAAACCATCATAACGATCGGGAGAGCGGTGTGCTGACCACACGCCCCTCCTATCCGCATCCTCACCTGAGGATGATACGGCAGTCGGATGGTCCCGATGGACCACTTGCAGCCTGAAGACGGAGTGCTTTTTTTTTATATTATCATTACAACTGCTGTCAGAATAAAACCCACTGTCACTTTCACTTTCACTGTCCTCAAATATTTGGCTAGTTAGATGATCCTTGTTTCCAATATTAGACCACAACACAAAACACCTGACTTCCTTATTTTCTCTTAAAAATTTAACATCCATTTCAACACTTTGGATATCCTGAGCAACATTAACACACTCTGTTTTATCACTTAATTCTATTATAGTATGTTCCTGCTCACCTTTTATGGTATAAACATTGCTACCCACACTATCATTCAACATCTCACTAGAATTAGAAATTACATTTGTCTTACTACTGGCTTTTTCATTACCCTTACCTGTGATTACAAGACATTTATATACAAGTGGGTCTTCATCACTACCTGCTCAAGTGTGAGCCAGAAGTGGAGCATTATCCAATTTAAATGGTTTGGTCCAGAATTAAAGTCATCTCCTCCATTTCTTTTACTTGAATTTCTCCTACCATTTCCATGCCCATTCTGGCTATTGTCCAACAAACCATTCCTTAAATTTCTACTGTAATTAGTCCTGTTCATTCTATTTACCTGAAATTCTCTCCCTGATTGATTATTGTCATCAAAATTCCTCCTATGATTTTCCACTGAGGGCTTCACCCTCTCCACTTTATCAACATAATTCAAGAAATCACTAATATTATCCGTGGGGGCAGGTACAAGCAATTCTCTAACTTTCTGAGGAAGCTTAGTTTCTAAACCCATAATTATTGATTCACTATCTAACACTTTGTGCAAATATTTCAGTTTGTTTATCCAAAGCTGACAGAAACCTTTCACTGTACTCTTCCTAGCGTCAAATCTCTCTCCTCCCCAAAATTCACTCAAAATTCTCTGCTACTTCTCTTTGGACCAATATTCATGTAAAAATGCTTTCTCAAAGCTTTGCCACAAACTACAACTATCAGCTACTTGAGATGCCCATCAATAAGCATCCCCCTTCAAAAAACCTCCCACAAATGACATTTTCTTTTTGTCATTCCATGTTTCAGGCAAATCATTAAATTCCCTAATGAAATCCAGTGGATGCACTTCCCCATATGGGTCAAAATTATAAAATTTCTTACAACTCACAAATGAGGGACTGTTTGGGACACTACATACTCTATGCTTTAGATTTTGTACTTCTTCCAACTTTTTCTCTATTTCAGCCAATTTTGAATCAACAATTTTATTTGCTTTTACCAGTTTTTCCTCTACCACTACAACACACTTGGTTTCTACCTCTGTTTCAGAATCATTTTTAATCTTATCTATTTGGTTCTCAATTTTAACCCCGTTCTCAGCACAAAATTTCCTGGCAGCTTTGACTTCCTCTTTACACTGTTTTTCAGAAGCCTCCACCTTCCTATTAATGTCATCAAAAATCTTTTTTCTCTCTTCTACTCATTTACTACTCATCAATGTTAATTTCTCATTAGTGTTATGTACTACTGTCTTTATCTGTTCATCACAATCTTTAGCAACCACTTCAACCTTCTTATTTAATTCTACAAGATTAGAGCCGAATACCTTAATCTACTTTTTAATTTCTTTCTTCAGTTCATCCTTCAAGTTAACCATGTCAGTTCTAATGCTATCAGTTTTCTTTTCCAACCTACTAATATTTTCTTTCACACTACTTTTCGTCCTATTCATATTACTTTTCATCCTATTCATATTACTTTCCACATTGCTCATAATTTGCCTTAACATCGCTTCTAAATTTCCATCTGCCATAAACTTTTTCCCTTGTTGACTTCCGCTACTAGATTATTCCTCCTTAACCTTAACAATCTTACTCACTTCAGTACTGTTTTTGTCAATATCACTCTTTACAATAGGAGTTATGTCCGCATCCTTCAAAGTTACATTCATGTTTGATTTATAATTGACTACAGAACTAGTCCCACTATCTTTCTGTTCACTTAGAAACTTAACCTCTATATCTTTGTTCTCAGTCACACTGTCTTATTTGTTAAAGTCACTCATTATGTATTACTTAATACAAAACAGGTTTTACAATGAATTACCTTTTCTTTAATCACTTGTCAGCTGCTGCTCTGCTGTGGTTGTCATCTTGGATCTGCACAGCTCCAGAAAGCTGTAAGGCTCTTGGTGAGGTGTCTTGTTTAGGCCGGTATTACACTATCAAATTTCTTTGTCAAAGATTGGATCAAAGATGTGATCCAATATTCCGTCCAATATATTTGACAAAGATCTTTGACGTAGCGCTAGAGGGGGTATTACACTGTCATCAAATTTTTCGTCAAAGTTCAGATGGCTGACAACAACTTGTTACTAACCGCAGCAGTTCTACGTAATCCAATTGCATTGTGTGCACATGCGGAAAAGAAATGGGGGAAAAAATGGAACCATACATACGAGGTTGACAGTCTTAAAAGTCCTGGGATTACAACTTGATAATAAATTCAGTTGGGAGGAGCACACCACAGAACTGCAGAAAGACCTTAACAAATCTGTATTTGCAATTCGAGTGTTAGCAGACATAGGAAACATAAAAATGAAAAAGCTTGCATACTTTCATTCCATAATGTCATATGGGATAATATTTTGGGGTAAATCTTGAAGTCAAACAAGTTTTCAAGGTCCAAAAGCATGTAATACGTATTATTTGTGGAGTAAATTCACGGACTTCCTGCAGAAACCTCTTCAAAGAACTGGGTATACTAACTACTGCCTCTCAGTATATTTACTTCTTAATGAAATTTGTCGTAAATAATATATATCTTTTTCCAACAAAAAACTCAGTTCATACATACAATACCAGGAACAAAAATGATCTGCACAAGGACTTAAAACCGTCTGTGATCTATTCTGTTACTCGTTTTTATTCTCTGTGGGTGTTTTTAGTATTTGGAATAAGGGACCGATGACCATCGCAGTCTGGTCCCTTTAATCCCACAAACCAACCAACTTACTTTAGTTCAAAAAGGGGTCCACTACTCAGGAACACTCATCTTCAATAATTTGCCAGGAAACATAAAAAATTTAGTTAGAAATAAAGATCAGTTTAAAAGGAGCCTGAAAGACTTACTACTGGCCAACTCCTTCTACTCCATTGGCGAAATTTTTAATAGAAACAAATGATGTATTGTATTTATTCATACTATTAGTATTGTTATTTCAGCTTTAAAAAAATCGGCATGTTCCACATCCACGAGGCTCTCCTCAGCACGGATCTATGGAACGAAAAACTAATCTAATCTGGGTGAAGCCGTGGGTTTTACGACGACACGATAAAAGCATTCAACAAAACTTGTTACGTGAGCTTACAGTGGAAGACGTCAAGTCGTACATCAATTACTTAAGAATGGATGAGCATACATTTCTGTATGTGCTCAATGAAGTGTATCCTCATATCACAAAGCACAATATTCACTTAAGAACTGCTACATCTTCTGAAGACAGGCTCACTATAACACTCCCATTCCTTGCTACAGGAGAGGGTTATGTTAGGTTAGGTTAGATCAGGTTAGGTCTCCAATCTTCTTAATCTATTTTTGTATTCAGGGTGCCTCACGTTGTAAAGCGCCTCATCAGCTTCAGACATCTCTATTAATTTTGTAGTTGTCGGCACACACCAATTGTATTTACCGGCAATGGTTATAAAAACACTGCAGATGACAGTACGCTGCAGCGATGCTAGCGCTCCATGTGGTAACATGTCACATTGCAGTGAACAGAAGACAAGCGGTTTCTTTGAGCAAATATACAGCGAGGCCCTAGATTTGATCAAATATTGGACGACATTTCACAAAGTCCCTATTACACTATCAAATATCTTTGACAAAGATATTGGACAAAGAAATTTGATAGTGTAATACCGGCCTTATCTCCGGTCATCTGTGTCCACCTGTGTGCTGATTGGCTGCTCCTATACTCAATGGCTGCTTCCACAGAACCCACTCGCTGATTGGCTGCTGCATGCACCTTCTTCGTTATGAAACCCCGGTGCTGATTGGCTGTATCACCTCTTCCATTTAAAACCACTCAAGACACACTTCACTGTCAAATTTTCATGAGTTCTAGTTTACTGTGCCCACATACAATAATCCTCAACTGCAAGGGCACCATATGTAGTGGTTCCACCTGCTTTTATTTCTTTGTCTGTTGTCCTCAGTGTCGACATACTGGCTGAAATACGGGGTTGTAATTTGGACACTGACTACTGCAAATAATGTAGCCAACAGATGCACAGTTGTGTTTTACTGTCTTTTACTTTCACTTTTCACAACCCCACATATACACATTTATATGGCCAGTGCACTATTGTTTAACTTTCCATAAGCCTCATTAACAGTTTGCACACTAACATCCACATACTGCTACAATAGTTTACTGTTGAACATCTACAAGCAGTAAAACCTTACCACAAAGTTCGCAGTTCTTGAAGAATAATCAGGTACATATGGAGCAGACACTGTCATTGTTTTTACACACAGCCTAATTGTTTAACACTTATTCCACAGTTAAGTTGAAGCATTATTGTCATTTTAACCAACACAGGTTCCTCATATGAAACTCACCCATGGAGTGATTGTCTCGTGACCAAAAATTGCGGTATTATATATCATCACAATAATAGGTGCTGAAACTACACATTGTTCAAAGTTTAATTTACAGAAATTACAAATAAAACTTAACCCATTAAATTAACTGAATACATAAAAAAATTGCCTCTTTTTAACAGTTTCTTCTACTGCAAGGGTTAAGCTCAATTATATGCTTAAATTATGAAATAACGTATATGGTTATGTAAACAATACTTTTGACAAAACTGTTAATTACTCTGGAATTACTGAAGGGCTGGTTTTGCTAACATGTTTTCGAGTAAAGCTAAATGTATACTTTAAGATTACTAGTATTTAGTCTTTCAAATGTTTACAATTATTACAGAATTTATATTTGTTTGTATGTGAACAATAGAATTTAAGTTACGAAACAATTACTAATTTCACCCTATAATCAAAGATACTAACAAGGCATAGTCAAAATAAATTAGAAAATCAATTACGTACATAAAACTAAGCACAAAAATAGATCTGGTGTTACGTTCTTTAAAAATGATGGTCAACCTTTCTCTTTTATGAAAATGCAGATTATATTCACATATGTTAACGGTAAATTGTTAAAAGTGAAAAAACCAATTTAAGGAGGCAGATGGCAAAACAAGAGGGGAATTAAAATAATTCCTACTTGGTTCGTCACAAGTTCCTTCATGACGCTGAAGTTTGCACTTTGCTAGTATAGCTCCACAAGTTGAGATACCCATAGAAAAACGTGCTGCAATTGTAGTACTTAGCCAAGCAGGTTTACCTATTCGCCAAATTGTGAAACACTGTAGTGTGTTTATAGGGGATAGAAATGAACACGACATCAATATTTATTGCCACAGTAAAAAGGAGACTGACAGGAGCTGGCTTGAAAGGATGTGTCACAGCAAGAAAACTCCTTCTAAGGCCATAAATAAACAGATGAGACTTGAATGTGTGACAAAGCAAGCTAGGATAATTTTTCTTCCCCTCTTGTTCTGCCATCTGCCTACTTAAATTTGTTTTTTTAATTTTAACTAATTATTATTAACATACATGGATATAATCTGCATTTTCATAAAAGAGAAAGGTTGGCCCTTAGTCTTAAAGAACATAAAACCAGATCTAAGTTTGTGCTTAGTTTTATGTAATTGATTTTCTAATTTATTTCTACTATTCCTAAGTAATACTTTCATTATAGGGTGAAATCAAGAATTGTTTCCTAACTTAAATTCTATTGTTGATGTATAAACAAATACAAATTTTGTACTAATTATACACATTTGGAAGATGAAATACTAATAATCTTAAAGTATTTATTTAGCCCTATTTGAAAACAAGTTAGCAAATCCAGCCCTTAATTATGAGGGTGAGTCAAATGAAAACCTTAAATTTGTAATAACAAATCGAAATTTTGCGCCATTATCCTGTAAGTTGGTAAGAGTGCTACAAACAGCATACAGAATGGCCTGTAGGTGGCAGCAAACTGCACATGCACACATACCGTCACAGTATCAGTATAAAGATGGCCGCCCCACTTGCGGCTTGCACCAGGGAAGAACAGCGTTCTGTTATTCGGTTTTTGCATAGTGAAGGTGTGAAACCTATTGAAATTCATCGATGAATGAAGGTTCAGTCTGGTGATGCATGTTTGACACAGCAGCAAGTCTACGAATGGAGTAGGAAGTTCGCAATTGGTGTGACTTCAGTGGAAGATGCTCCTCGTCCAGGTCAGGCACAACGAGTTGTGACTCCAGAACATTGCAGCATTTGAAGCCACAGTGAAGGAAAACCAGTGAGTGACAATGAATGACATTGCAGTATGTTTACAGATTAGTCATGGGTCAGCACACCACATTGTGCATGACATGCTCCAGTTTCACTAAGTGTCTGCAAGATGGGTGCCACAGCAGCTGACTCCTGAAATAAGAGAACGATGTGTTGATGCTTGTGAAGAACTTCTTTGGCACTTTGAATGAAAAGGTAATGGCTTCCTTGCAAGAATCGTTACTGCGGATGATACCTGGGATCACTTCCACCAACTAGAAATGAAGAGACCGAGCAAAGAATGGCGCCATTCCTCATCATCAAAACCAAAGAAGTTTCGAACAGAACCACAAGCAGGGAAGGTTATGCTGCCTCTCTTTTGTGACGAAAAAGGCGTCATTACATGCCTAGAGGGACCACTGTTGCCAGTGCATCATACACAGATCTCCTAAAAAATCATCTGCGGCCTGCAATCAAATCAAAGCGACGTGGATTGCTGTCAGCATGTGTCCTTTTGCAACATGACAATGCAAGCCCCACACTGCCCATACAACAGTTGCAACAATCACAGACCTGCATTTTGAGTGTCTTCCTCATCCACCATACTCACCAGACCTTGCTCCAAGTGATTTCCATATGTTTGGACCACTCAAAGATGCAATGGGAGGAAAGAAGTTCTGTTCTGATGAAGAGGTACACCAGGCGGTGCATGAGTGGTTGCGCGAACTACCAAAATAATTTTTTTCTAAAGGAATTTATGCGCTTTGTAAGCACTGGAGGACTTGCATTGAGCTTGGGGAAGATTATGTTGAAAAGTGATACAGCTTTGTACCATTTCTGCACAATAAATAATATTTAAGGTTTTCATTTGAATCACCCTCATAATTCAAAGTAATTAACAGTGTTGTCAAAAGTATTGTTTGCATAAATATATTTGTTAATTTCATGATTTAAACAAATAATTTGGCCTAACTCTTGTAGTAGATGAAACTGTTAAAAAGGTGTAATTTTTTGATGTATTCAGTTAATTTAATGAATTAAGTTTTAATTGTAATTTCTGTAAATTAAACTTCGAACAATGTGTAGTTTCAGTACCTATTATTGTGATGAGATATAAGGGCCTGATTTTTGGTCATGAGACTGTCAGTCCACGGCTGAGTTTCAGATGAGGAACCTGTGTTGGTTAGATCAACCACAATGCATCCATGAAATAAGTGTAACACAATTAGGCGGTGTGCAAAAACAATGACAGTGACTGTTACATATGTACCTTTATATTCCTCAAGAACTGTGAATTTTGTCGTTAGGTTTTACTGCTGGTAGATGTTCAACAGTAAACTATGGTAGCAGTATGTGGAGGTTTGCAACTCTTAATGAGGCTTATGGAAAGTTAGACAATAGTGCACTGGCCGTATTAAATGTGTATATGGGAGGTTGTGAAAAGTGAAAGTAAAAGACAGTGAAATGCAACTGAGCATCTGTTGGCTACATCATTTAAAGTAGTTTGTGTTTGACTTCCACACTCCATTTTTCAGCCAGTACGTTGACATCGAGGACAACTAACGAAGAAAATTAAATCAGGTGGAACTGCTACAAATGGACTAGAAAACATTGTAATTAGACATCAGAAGAGTGGACGAAGGTGTTATTCATCGACAAATCGATGTTCGAGATTTTTGGAACAAGAAGGACAATATTTGTTCGCCGATTTGCAGGGGAAAGGGTAACCCAACTGTGTGTTCTACCTGCAGTTAAACACGTGGAGGTTCTATTATGGTTTGGGGATGCTTTAATGGAGATAGAGTTGGTGACATACTGAAAATAGAAGGATGTATGGATGAGAAGCAGTACCACCACATTCTTCACTATCATGCAATATGAAGTGGATCGCATTTAATAGGGAAAGGGTTCACCTTACAACAGGATAATGACCCAAAACATCAGTTGGCAAACTGTACACACTACATTGCATAAAAGGAAAAACAGAAAGCACTGAATGAATGGCCATCCCAAAGCCCTTATGGTAATCCCATTGAAATGGTCTGGGATGAAGTGGACAGATGTATCAGGGAAGTTAATATATCCATCAAGGAACACCTCTAGAATATTGTTAAGGATGTATGGAATCATATAAATTCAAAATATCTACAAAAACAGATTGACATTATGCCTAGAGTTTGTGAGACAATCATTAAATCCAAAGAAGGATACTTTGGTGAAAGTAAAATATAATGATTGTAATTGTATTATACACACGGAAGTTAATATAATTATATTTTGTGAGAAATAACATTCGATTTGTGTTGTAAATCTGAAATACCAGGTTGTATTGAAATTAATGAGTGATAGTGTAGGTTTAGCTGCATACTCACTAATGAATCTGATTGTTATCTGACACAGTCTTACAGAATTTAAATGACTTATCTTGCACTTTAATAATAACTTTGTAAAATTTTTGTCTTTTATGTAGAAATGCACTCTGTGTAAAGGATATTAATTGGAAGGAAAAGATGCCAGAGAGATGGTGCCAACCGTGGCCCTATAAGCATACAGTGTAGCAGCTTCCTACCTGTACTGCTGAAATCAGCATTCCCAGTGCATCTCGTTTGTAGGCCGAATTTAATTTTAATTTGCTCCTTCAATGTTATTATGATACCCAAACTCGTGGATGTGTAACAAATACAATGAAAGTATCATTAGTTTCTTGTGACAATAAAATGAATTGTTTATCTCAAAAAATTTTTATCTCAACAGATGAAAGATCTGTTCATATTTCACTTGGTACCATCCTTTAAACGATTGCCATTGAATAGTGGTATATGTGTGTGGGGAATAATGGGAACTGATTAATAATTGCTGTGAGAATAATTGGAAAAAAAGGAATGGAAAGACCAGTTGAATAAAACGGGGAAGGTAATTTCTGAAACTATACACAATCCTGGGTGACTAACTGATACGAATATCAACAGACCTTCAGTATCAATACATTCAAGGTCAATATTCATAATTTGCATTACATATTGCTTCACATTAATACCACTGTGCGTAGTCTTGATTATAACAATGCCCAAGCAGGATCGATCCTCAGCTGCTCATGCAAATTCCTCTTGTCCGCTTCGAACCTCCTGATGCAGTATCTCAGTGGCGTGCGAAATGATGAACAGACAGGGATGCACATCTCACATATGCAAATATATTTTACCCTTTCTAATAACTTTTTATAATGTTTTCAATGTATGGCTGAGATACCCATTTTTAACAATGCTGGTATGACACATCCAAGCATAAATCTGAAATCTACCACTTATAGAAACAAAGAGTTGAAGATACAGGAATTAATAAATTGAAGAGCATATTTCTTCTTTTTTTTCATGCAGATGTATCAAAACATTATCCTTGCCACAAAACAACTCGTTAATTTACCTTTGGTATTGTGTATATCCCATTCATTTTACATATAGCTTACATGTATAAAAAGAAAAGAATGAAAAAATAATATGATTCAACACAAGTTTGGATATCGGAACACTGCTTAACTGAATCTGAAATAGATATTCTTGTTTCTAGAATGAAATTTTCACTCTACAGTGGAGTGTGCGCTGATATGAAACTTGCTGGCAGATTAAAATAGTGTGCCGGACCGAGACTCGAACTCGGGACCTTTGCCTTTCACGGGCAAGTGCTCTACCCACTTAGCTACCCAAGCATGACTCATGCCCCATCCTCACAGCTTTAATTCCGCCAGTACCTCGTCTCCTACCTTCCAAACTTTACAGAAGCTCTCCTGCGGACCTTGCAGAACTAGCACTCCTGAAAGAAAGGATATTGCGGAGACATGGCTTAGCCACAGCCTGGGGGTTGTTTCTAGAATGAAATTTTCACTCTACAGCGGAGTGTGTGCTGATATGAAACTTGCTGGCAGATTAAAACTGAGTGCCAGACCGAGACTCGAACTCGGGATCTTTGCCTTTCCCGGGCAAGTGCTCTACCCACTGAGCTACCCAAGCACGACTCACGCCCCGTCCTCACAGCTTTAATTCCACCAGATATTCTTGTTCTTCAACGATATATTGTATCCAGCATTATGTGTAGAAAAGAGAAAAAAATGGCGGAGTTGTAACTGTTCTTAAAACACAAAAGTTGATGTAAGCCAATTTTGTTCTGAAGCAGATTGTGAGTTAAGCTGCATAATGCTGATAGACGAGAATACAATAGTTCTAGGCCTATACAGATCTCTGAATGGAGCACTAGGAGTATTTTTGAAAAATTTTGAACTTGTTGTGAAAAAAAAATATTAAGGAAAAAAGAAAATATGGCTACCTGTGGTGACTTCAATATAGAAATGTCCAACTCTGACAAGCAAGTATCAAGAACTCTTTTTAATATTTTAAGTTTATTAAATTTATTCTGTGCAAGTAGAAGTGCTATTTTTAATGGAGCCTGATTAGATAATATTATTGTTAACTTGCGTATTGTTCAATCAATACGCAAAGAAGTGGGATACGGAAGGACTAAGGAATGACGAGATATATTTGAAGTTGTCTAAGGCTATAAATACAGCAATAAGGAATAGCTCAGTATGTAGTACAGTTGAAGGGGAATGGACATCTCTAAAAAGAGCAAACACAGAATTTGAAAAGAAGAAAAAAGGTACAACAAAGATAGTAACTGGAAAGAAACCATGGGTAACGGAAGATACTTCAGCTGATCAATGACAGAAGGAAGTACAAAAATATTCAGGGAAATTTAGGAATGAAGAAATACAAGTTGCAGAGGAATGAAATAAATAGGAAGTGCAGGGAAGCTATGATGATATGGCTGCATGAAAAATGTAAAGAAATCGAAAAAGAAGTGATTGTAGGAAGGACTGACTCAGCACACAGGAAAGTTAAAACAACCTTTGGTGAAATTAAAAACAAGGGTGTTAACATTAAGAGTGCAATGGGAATTCCACATTAAATGCAGAGGAGAAAGCGGATAAATGGAAAGAGCACATTGAAGACCTCTATGAAGGGGAAGATTGGTCAGATGTGATAGAAGAAGAAACAAAGGCCAATTTAGAAGAGATGGGGGATCCAGTATTGGAATCAGAATTTAAGAGAGCTTTGGAGGACTTAAAATCTGATAAGGCAGAAGGGATGGATAAAATTCCATCAGAATTTCTAAAATAATTGGGGGAAGTGGCAACAAAACAACTATTCAGGTTGGTGTGCAGAATGTATAAGTCACACATACCGTCTGACTTTTGGAAAAATATCATCCACACAATTCCAAAGACTGTAAGAGCTGACAAGTTCAAGAATTATTGAACAATCAGCTTAACAGCTCATGCATCCAAGTTGCTGACAAGGATAATATACAGAAGAATGGGAAAGAAAACGGTGAATGTGTTAGAAGTAGCTGAAATGAGAACAGTGAGAAACTTAACATCAGGTTTGATGGTCATGAAGTAGATGAAGTTAAGGAACGCTACTACCTAAGCAGCAAAATAATCAATGGTAGAAAAAGCAAGGAGGTCATCAAAAGCAGACTAGCACTGGCAAAAAGGGTATTCCTGGCCAATAAAAGCCTACTAGTATCATACATAGGCCTTAATTTGAGAAAGAAATTTCTTAGAATGTACATTTTGAGCACAGCATTGAATGATAGCAAAACATGGACTGTGGGAGAACTGGAACAGAAGAGAATCAAAGCAGTTGAGATGTGGTGTTAGAGATGAATGTTGTAACTTAGGCGGACTGATAAGGTGAGGAATGAGGATGTTTTGTGCAGAATTGGAGAGGAAAGGAATATGTGGAAACTGACGAGGAGAAGGATGATAAGATATCTGTTAGGACATCAGGGAATGACTTCCATGGTACTACAGGGAGCTGCAGAGGGCAAAAACTGTAGAGCAAGTCAGAGATAGGAATGCGTTCAGAAAATAACTGAAGGCCTAGGTTGCAAGTGCTACTCTGAAAGGAAGAGACTGGCACAGGAGAGGACTTCGTGGTGGGCTACATCAAACCAGTCAGGAGACTGATGACTCAAAAAAATATCACACATGACAAAAATGAGGTGACTTGGGTGAGAGGTCAGAAGGATGAACTTTGAACTCGTTTGCTGACAGACTAAGTTATATAAATTGTACACACTAATGTTGAAACTGTGTTTGACAGATTCTTTAGCAAATATATTGAAGTGTGTTACACTTGTCCACTCCTAAGAAACACTAAGTTTAAATGTAAGCCTAAAACAAAGATAGCAAACTGGTATACTAAAGAACTTGAAAATGTTAGGGAACAAATGTTTTTGTTGTGAAATGCATATAAAAAGAACTGTGAGAGTGATATAAACAGGCCGATATAGATTATAGGGAATATCTGAAGTATAAAGAGTTTCATAAAACTAAGCTGTTTAATGAGAGAAAATTAGCATATGAAAGATTTATAGAAACTGTACCAAACAAGTGCAAAGCGGCATGGCAGATTATGACGCAAGAATGATCCCATAACCACACATAGGAAGTTTCACTTGAGCCAGACCAATTTAACAAGTTCTTTGTGTCTTCAGTGAAAGAAATTGGAAACAGAATAAACCTGGCCAACACATCTGCAAGTGAACTAATTGGTAAGCAGCTGTCAGTGAAACAATCTTCTCAGTGGAAAATTATCACATCCAATGATGTAATAAAAGCAGTAAAAAAATTCTCCAAACTGAAAGCTGTGGATAATTACTGGTTATCCAACTACATTATCAAGAAAACTATTCATTTCATTTGTGAACCTCTAGCCTTAATTTTTAACAAATGTCTTCAGTTCAGAATTTTCCCAGCATCATTAAAACTTTCAAAAGTTATATCAAATTTTTTAAAATGGAGACAAATATCTCCCCGAAAATTATCAACCAGTCTCCTTAGTTCCAGTAATTTCCAAAATATTTGAAACTCTTATATACAATCAATTAAGTGAAGAAGTTAACCTCCTTTTGAATGAACAGTTTGGTTTCAGTTGAGTTAAAAATACCACTTCAGTAATTCTAGACATTGTAAACCAGATAATCACTGAAACTTCCTGGCAGATTAAAACTGTGTGCCAGACTAAGACTCAAACTCAGGACCTTTGCCTTTCATGGGCAAGTGCTCTACCACATGAGCTACCCAAGCATGACTCATGTCCCATCCTCACAGCTTTACTTCTGCCAGTACTTCATCTCCTACCTTCCAAACTTCACAGAAGCTCTCCTGTGAAACTTGCAGAACTAGCACTCCTGGAAGAAAGGATATTGCGGAGATATGGCTTTGCCACAGCCTGAGAGATGTTTCCAGAATGAAGTTTTCATGCTGCATCAGAGTGTGCGCTGATGTGAAACTTGCTGGCAGATTAAAACTGTGTGCTGGACCAAGACTCCAACCCAGGACCTTTGCCTTTCGTGGGCAAGTGCTCTACCACCTGAGATACCCAAGCACAACTCACAACCCATCCTCACAGCTTTACTTCCACCGGTACCTCACATCCTACCTTCCAAACTTCACAGTAGCTCTCCTGCTTCTGCCTTTGATTGCATCCCTTATGAAATATTGCTTGAGAAACTTGAATTTTATGGAGTACGAACTATAGTACTGAAAATAATTGCTTCATACTTAAGCCACAGAAAACAAAATGTTTCAGAGAAAAAAGACACTTTCTAAGGAAAATGACAGAGACAGGGCGATCACAGAGATCAGCGCTTGGACCATGCTTTTTCATAATTGCCATCAATGATTTGCCACATCATGTTCCTCAATCTGTGGTCTGTTATGCAGATGACACAATAATAATAACATCTCACCAGGACACATCAGCATTACAACAAATGTCACTGGAATCACTAAATGCTGCAGTAAAATGGTTCTCCTCTAACAAACCACTGTGTAATCCTGACAAGACCCAGCATCTTCTGTTAGGAGTATCTGATGATATAGAAACGAGAACCATATAATTTTTAGGATTCCATACTGACTCCAAATTGAGCTGTGAGCAACACATCAGTCACATTTGCAAAAGGATATCAAGGGTAACCTACCTAGTAAGAATACTACCACAATATTAAAACTCACCAACACTGCTGAAGCCACTATAAGTCTCCGGAGCTGATAATCCTGCACTAAAATCACACTTATCAAATAAAAGTGATATGTTGAAACCCTTTCCAGAAGCTTGGGGCAAAACATTACTAGTGAGGATATCACAAGAACTGATACAATCAACAATCAATTAATAAATGCTCCCAAAGACCACTTGCACAAAAGATTGAAGGCCTCGGGAACCAGAGACAATGGTCGTGTGTATGGTGTCTAATTCAGAAGAAGGCCTTTTGGGTGAAAGCATACTTGTTTAGCAGTCTTCTTTTGCTGTGCCTGTCTGCGACTCAACATCTCCACTATATACTGAGCAGCAAGCTTTTCTTTTGATAATATTGCCATTATTCCATCCTGGATTTTCCACTGGAAGATTGAAATCATCTGTTCATGAGAGGACTTAGTGAGACATAATGTGTTATCCATGGTAGTCTTGCAGCACAGCTGTATGCTGACAATATTCTATGCCTTGATTTGTTGCCCTTTGTGGCAAGCTATTTGGGGCTTACATTTCAGCAGGCATGGTGAGAGTTTCCAAATGGGACATAAATCAGTAGATGTGATGTGTCTTCATGCTTACCAAACTCTACCTTGATGAGCTAGGTTGCTGGATCTCTCCCCAATTGAGAAAATTTGGAGCATTATGGGCAGGGCCCTCCAACAAGTTTAGGATTTTGACAATCTAACATGCCAATGGGATGGAATTTGGCATGGTATCCCTCAAGAGGGCACACAAAAAGTCTGTCAATCAATGCCAAGCTGAATAACTACTTGCATAAGGCCCAGAGGACCAACGCATTACCGACTTGCTAAATTTGTGAAGCTCTTTCTCTTTAAATCTTCCAGTTTTCCTGAAATTGTAATCATCTGTTTGTCTGTACCTGCACATGGCACTACTCATTTATGTCCCATTTGGATAATCATTCATGGTGCATCCTTTTTTGTCTTAGAGATTACATTAATTTGTTAGTGCAAGAATTTGGCCACAAGAACTATTAAAAGAAAAAAGAAAATGAAGATCCTAAGTGAAGAAAAAAGAAAATGAAGATCCTAAGTGTTTGAATACTTGTTGCACTTCTAAAATTAACTAATGCTTAAGTTTTATTTTATTTGTTTCATTTTCACATGTAAAACAAATAGTACAACATTTACAATATGCAAAACACATATCTTGCTAACATTTTGATTTGTCTCCTAAACATAATCCAAGGCCGAAATGTCTAGGTGTCAAAAAATGTTTTATAGTTGGTGTACATGAAGATAGAGCAAATGTAGGTATGTAAGTAAGAAAGTAATTACTGCCAATAAAACTGATCTAATACACAGGTATCACACTTATTGTGACAAAATCGAAAACTTTTTTCCCTAAATCAAACAATGGAAAATCTAGGATGGAATCTAACAATATTATGAAAAGGAAAGTTGCTTCTCACCATGTAACACAGACGATGAGTCGCAGATAGGCACAACAAAAAGACTGTCAGAAATAAAGCTTCCTGCCAACAAGGCCTTCATCAGAAATAGATAACACACACACACACACACACACACACACACACACACACACACACACACACTCTCTCTCTCAAGCACGCAACTCACACACACATGACTGCAGTCTATGGCAACTGAAGGGGCTTCAGTTACCAGAGACTCCAACTGTGTGTGTGTGTGTGTGTGTGTGTGTGTGTGTGTGTGTGTGTGTGTGTGTGTGTGTGTGTTGTCTATGCCTTTTAGTTGCACCTATCGGCAACTCAGCATCTCCGCTATATAATATGAGTAGCAACTTTCCTCTTCATAATGCTTTTATCCCTAATGTGCACATAAACATACTTTTGACTTCACAATCTGTGTAACACATTGTCATTATCAGTCACACCTGCACTTGTAACCCACAAGTAGATCTAGTAGTTGACACCTGACTGCCTTAAATTGGAAAATCATGTCCATTGTATTTTGAATTTCAAAACTAATACAGGAACAAATATGATGTTGCACTGCATTTTCTGCAAAATTCACGAAATATTCTCAAACCTGCAATTTACTTTTTTCTGCCATCAGTACACTACGCACAAATGATGTAGCTCAAACAAAATTACTAAATTTTCCTCATGTTTTTTGGCATTGCCCACTTACCAGATAGCACTTATGCTATTCACTGTGAAGAGAAGGGCACATCATTTATGACTTGGCCTATCACATTAGATATTTCACAAAGGTCCAAGCTTGCTGTCCTAAACTCTCAGAGTGCCACAGAATTGTGACACCAGAAGCATGTTTACATTACTGAGAGTCTCCTGAGGCAAGTTTTACTAGAAGTGCAAGTAACTCTTGTGTGTCTCAGGACATGCACTCTGACTTCCTGTGACTACTGCACAATAGATGTAAATGTGTGAAATGTGTTTTATTCATCTCATAACGAACACAATTTCGGACATATGTATGATGTACAGGAGACATGTCAAGGTTACAATTTGCCTATTTAAAATTTAGTCACACTTACAAAAATAGTTTGTGGAGTGTTTACTTACTTGCAATTTGTCAAACTTAGAGTATTTACATCTACTAGAACTATCATAGAGAGGTGTTTGAAAAGTCTGTGCAAAAATAAAAAATCACTTACGTGTTTGGGGTAAACCTTTTTTATTTTTCGACATTGTCTCCTTGTAGACTTATACACTACATCCAACGCTGATCTAATTTGTTGATCCCTTCCGAATAATAGGAATTGTCCAAGACTGCAAAATAGCTATTAGTTGCTGGAATCACCTCCTCGTTTGAATAAAATCTTTGTCCCGCCAGCCACACTGATTAGATGTGTGCTGGTGCATTGTCATGATGGAAAAGGACTTTTTTACAGTCCAATCACCAGTATTTTTCTTGCAGCTCAGTTTTAAAATGGTCCAATAATGATGAATAATATGCACTTGTAATAGTTTTACCCTTTTCCAGATAGTTGACGAGGATTATCCCTTGCGAATGCCAAAAGACAGTCGCCATAACCTTTCTGGCCGAAGGACTGGTTTTAGCCTTTTTTGGAGCAGATTATCTCTCGGGAACCCATTGTTCAGATTGTTGTTTGGTATTAGGAGTATAGTAATGTATCCATGTTTCATGCACAGCAACGAAACAACGCTTAAAGTCCTGCGGATTCTTCCTGAACAGCTGCTAACCATCCCTGCAACACTTCACACGATTCCGTTTTTTGTCAAGTGTGAGCAACTGCGGAACCCATCTTGCGGATAGCTTTCTCTTGTCCAAATGTTTATGCAAAATATTATGTACCCATTCATTTGAGATCCCGACAGCACTAGCAATCTCACACACCTTAACTCTTCTGTCATCCATCACCATATCATGGATTTTATCAATGATTTCTGGAGTCTTAACCTCCACAGGGTGTCCAGAATGTTCAGGATCACTTGTGCCCATATGGCCACTCCGAAAATTTTGAAACCACTTATAAACTGCTCTAATCGAAGGTGCAGAGTCACCATAATGTTTGTCAAGCTTCTCTTTAGTCTCCTGAGGCGTTTTGCCTTTCATAAAGTAATGTTTAATCACCACATGAAATTCTTCTTTGTCCATTTTTTGACAGTCACTCGACTTCCTTGATTCACACGAATGCCAGACACAAAGAAATAGACCAATATGGCTGAAACTAGGTGTGCTTTCTTTCCAAAGATGCTACTAACTAAACATGACCCCGATATGCGCTGGTTGTGCCATCTCTCGGACTTGTCAAACGCCCCTTTAAATTTTTATTCCATTTTTAGGGATCCAGCTCAAAGTATTACTTTGTCCTTCATGAAATCTTCCACAGAGTAGTAGCATTATTCAATTAGAAAATCATGTAACTTGCTTTTTAAAATATTTACCTTCATATTCATTATTGATTGTGTTGTGAATTTTCATGGCTATACACTTAGGAGTCTGAGCACGCAGTTTTAAGTGATGAGAGGTGAGCATAAAGTTGACTTTATATCTTCTGTCATATGAGTGTTCAAAATTATTTTTTTTAATAGATCAGCTCTGCTGCATAGGAAAAGAACCACCTCAAAGATGTATAAAGAGGAGACAGTTAAAATTTTTAGGTCTTTAAATAATGGTCGACATGATGGCCTTGGCTGTGCAGAGAACATTTTGCGAATGATTCTTTTTTTGTAACTTTAAAATTCGTGTAACATTTCCCGAGTTTCCCCAAAAAATTATTCCATATCGAATAATCAATTCAAAGTAGCTATAATATTCTATTTTCCTGGTGCCCACATCAGTGGCACAGGCTAAAATTTCCATTGCAAATGCAAGGCTGTTTAATTTATTTGCTAGATATTCTATATGAGAATTCCAACTCAAAGTTCTGTCTAAGTTTATTCTCAAGAACCTGACTGAGTCAAGTTCTTCCATTTTTTGATTGTTGTTTCTTCAGTTTTTGAATGTTTGGTTTTAAAACTCATCATGTGGGTTTTTGAAATGTTTAGCCTTAAGCCATTTTGACTGAATCACGTTTCCAGGTTACTTAGCGTATTCATGACACTTACCTGCTCCTTTCGGTGCCACCTGCACCAAAATACAAGTTTGCAAAGAAGACTATAATGGAATGACTTGCCTGCTCACCACAAGAGTTACAATCAAGATTCTCTACGAGGAGCACCTGGGGGAACGCACCCACTCACAACTCTGGCACCGCCTTCATTTGCTTGTGAACGAGCATAGCAAGCCTGATGCCATGCTGTGGGCTGTGTGGTCTGCCAAACTACATACCGATCTACAGATTGATCTGCTACCACACTAGTTCAAGTCCATTGGCTCCTTCCTATGCATCGCTGACCAGTTATATTTGCTACTGCGGCAACATCAGCCGGTTCATTCCACACCGTTCATCAGTCCAGCCGCCCCCGCATACTGACGTTTGGTCGGCAGAGGCAGGGCTTGCTCCGCCATCACCTCATCTACTTTTTCTGGGGGCATCGGCTCACTCTCTCCATTGTCCGAGCACTCCAGGATCGCCCACGCACCTTACGCACCGGTCTATTTACCAGAACAAATCGAGGAGAAGCAACCCCCGCTGTCACAGTCTCTACCTCCACCTCACCCTGCTCACCCTTCCTGCTGGTACCACAAAGTGTTTGGTGACGACGCCAAGAAGTGCACGTTACCATGCCAACACCCAAATGCTGATCGCAGGAACGAAGAGACGCCGAGTCCTGCGGGGAACCTAACAGGTGTCCTCTTACATTACACTCCGTTCACTCATCTGCCCAGCCGAGTGGTCATCTCTATGTGACTGACATTGCATCAGGTCTAGCTTTTCTGGTTGACACTGTTGCTGACGTGTCGATCACACCTACTTCGATGGCTCCACCCACTCCTTCACAGATAAAGTCACTTCTAGGAGCTGTCTACGCAGCAACGTTATCTACCTCTGGCTCAGTAAAGGTTATGGTGACTCCATCTCCTTCTCTATGTTTTCCGTGGATGTT
Organism: Schistocerca piceifrons; assembly: GCF_021461385.2. NCBI lineage: Eukaryota > Metazoa > Arthropoda > Insecta > Orthoptera > Acrididae > Schistocerca > Schistocerca piceifrons. The sequence goes on from NC_060140.1 coordinate 794,005,806, forward strand.
CTACATTGCTGACATCGATGAACCAATCCTCGCTATGGATTTTTTGTCTCATTATGAACTATCTCCGAATGTCGTACAGGGTTCAGTGCTCCACCATCCTATGAACACTCACATACCATGCACCCGCAGCTATGTCCAACACTCTGTTTCCTCCGCAACATACGCTATCATATGTGAGTGCTCTGCCCTCGTGGACAACATTGTAACCTGTGTTACTGACCTACTGTCACAATACGACTTGGCGACGCAACTCCGCCAGAACAATGAGAAGCTGAAACAACACATCACACCCACTTACAGCGAGCTCGTCGCAATTCGTACCTTGCTTCTGCAACTGCAGTCCATGGCACCGCCACCTAAACAAAATTGCTCGGCCAAGCCTACCTCAAACTCTCACCAGGTTAGTCCACAAACTTTACTCACGTGTGACGTTCCTACCCCCCGTCGCGCTCGCCTCATCCAGTGCCGTGTGTTAAAAACAGTGCTGATAATGACAGTTGCACATACGTTGTGACCACGCCCACTTCTCAGACAGCTACTGCGCATGTTGATAAACATTCCCCCTCTCTCACTCACTGGCCACATGACCCAGCGGGCATTGTGGCCCCTCGGCGACGCCAGTGCTACTCTCACTCACACTGGTTGTCCAGTGCAAGGTTAACAGCGGACAGTTGCCACCCGTTCCCCTTCACTTGGCGCTCCACGTGCATTCAGTCCCTCCACATAAGCACACGCCGTGCTCCCATAAGAGACATGTGACTTTTGTGCTACCTTTCCCCACTCGTGCTAACGGCTACGCCTCGTCGCGCCCTACTTGTCCAAAGACTCGGCACCAGGATGTTAACCAATCTTATGTGCAGTTCTCAGTTTCTTCCATCACTGATGGAACCACACACAAGATAGTTACCACTGTCGGCCCTCGTATTAGGCATTAGGTCCAACGCCTCAAGTCACATGCAGCCCAGCAGCAGATTTATGAACATTTGACAGCAGGTGTTCTGCAACCTTCAGACAGCAACTGGTCTTCACCAATCCACTTCATCCCGAAACATGTTGGATCTTTTCAAATGTGCAGTGATTATAGGTGCTTAAATGCTCGTACTGTCATGGACAATTACCCAGTGCCGAACATCAATGACTTCACTCATATGTTATCGGGCGCCACAATTTTCAGTGTTATTGACTGTAAACACACCTAGCAGCAGATTCCCATGGCGCTGGAAGACATTCGTAAGATGGCTATTATCAAGCCGCTTGGTTTGTTCCAATACCACTTCATACCGTTCGCCCAAATTAACACGGCGCAAACGTGTCAACGTTTCACTGACTCCATCTTGCGACAGTTCGAGTTTTGCTTTGCTTATCTGGATGACATTCTCATTTTCAGAAGCTCAGCGGAGGAACATGAAAATCATCTGTCTATGGTCCTCCAGACCTTGATACTCCAACAGTGTTGAGGTCAACAAAGACAAGTTTCAGTTGCACCAGGCATCAGTCTTCTTCCTAGGTTACACCGTCTCCGCTGACGGAATACAGCCTCCCAAATTTCGTGTGCAGGCTATCACGTCTCCACCATCCCCTGCTACTTACAAAGAGCTATGCCCTTTCCTCGGCACCATCAAATACTATTGTCTCCATCTGCCTTCTGCTGCCACTGTTCAGGCACCCCTGACGGACGCGCTATCAGGCAAACAAACTTCCGGTATCAAACCCGTCTCTTGGACTGCTGCAATGCTAGAGGCCTTCAAGGCTCTGAAGACTTCTTTAGCTCATGCTGTGACACTCGCCCACTCTGACCCCTTGGCCGAGTTATTCATCACTACGGATGCCAGCGACATCGCGGTGGGCGCAGTGTTGCAACAGCGCAAGGGCAACACGGTTTCTCCCCTTCATTTCTTCTCCAAGAAACTATCTACACCTCAGAGAAAATATTCTGCATTCAATGCAGAGCTCCTTGCTGTTTACGAGGCAATCAAACATTTCCACCTCGACGTTGAGGGACGTTCATTTTTCGTCCTCACCGATCACAAACCACTGGCAGAAGCATTCTGCAACCCACCTGAGGGCCCACCCCCTTGACGTTACCGCCACTTTGACCTGGTTACTCAATTCACAATGGACGTCTGTTACATAAAGGGTGCAGATAATGTCACTGTGGATTTCTTCTTGTGGATCAGTGCTGTTTCCCGCATCACTGATCTTTCCAATCTGGTCTCCCTCCAAGCTTCTGATGAAGATTCTCAGGATCTCCTGTGAGCCCCACAAACATCACTTGTTTTCACAAAGGCTAAATTTCCTGGCGTTTCCGACGAGGTGTGGTGTTATTCTTTGACCAGCACCCTACGCCCTTTGCTCCCAACCAGGCTGCGCCGACAGGTTTTCGACGCCCTGCATAATCTAGCCCACCCGGGTGTTCGAACCACCACACGTCTCATATCAGAATGTTTTGTTTGGAAGAATATCAAACGGGACTGTCAAACCTGGACACACAGCTGCGTCACTTGCCAGCGCAACAAGATCAGCTGCCATGCCTCCCCGCCTCTGGGCAAGTCCAACATTCCCGCAGGATGATTCTGTCACATACATATTGACCCGATCAGGCCTCTTCCTCCTCCATAGATATATTTTATCAACTATTGACCATTTGTCTCACTGGATCAAGGCTGTCCCTTTCCCTAACGTTACTGCTGAGATGGTAGCCAGGGCTTTCATTGGCTTGTGGATCGCTCGTTTTGGGTGCCTGACCACGATCACCACCAATCACGTTCAACAGTTCGAATCCTCCCTTTTTCACCATCCTCTGCAATATCTGTGGTATTAAAAAAATACACACTACCGCCTATCACCCACAAAGCAATGGGTTGGTGGAGAGATGGCACCGCACCCTCAAGACGGCCCTTCGATGCTCGGCAGCTCTCCCATGGGTACTACTTGGTCTACGCTTGACCGCTGTGTGGCGACGATAGTTTGTATCGACCACAAAACTTAATATCTGTGAGCTCTAAGTGCTCTGTTGAGCCTCCATCTTAACTTTACTTTAGTCAGTTCTTTGTTATACTTCATTCTGTACGGATGCAGTGTCAAGTGTAAATATACACAAACTACAACATATATGGGAATTAAGTTTACTATACCCCGATTACCGATCCCGTTCCCATAAGGGCATTCTTCACAATAATGAGAAAGGCTATGAGGTGGTGTCTGATTGGTCCATGGTTAAGTGAGGGGGAGGGTTGCCTAAGGGATTAATGGATTGGTACTGGGACTCCTGCTCTTATACGTACTGTGTGTTCATTTTAACTGAAGACATTGAAATATCTGAAACACTACTCATCAAATCAAAAAAGTTATAATTCCAATTTGTTTATTATGGAGGGTGACATCCAATGATGCCACACTCAAGCTGCCTCCCCACCTCATACATTGGTGGTGGGGTGCAACTTTGAAATCTTCTTTTACTGCAGATTATAATTCTATGGCAAAATCTATATATATTTTGTCTGAAGCACTGTCTTCATTTTGCCACAGATGGTGCTGTAATCGCAGGAACAGAAATGGGTATACAATCACAATTTACAACATGCTGCTCAATGTCCCTTGAACATCCAATGGTATGTGAGACCCCCTCCATGCTGCAAGGGTAGGACAGGCCAGATTCCACAATTCTATTGAAAATCCCATTCACAATATTGTATTCCTCTGACATATTCAACAGGGGCTACATGACACGCCACTGTGGCCATATAGAGAACTACAACCTATCATAAGAGGCAGCACACTGTGACAGGAGGTCACCTATCATGCAGATGTAGAACAGATAGCAGCTCTAAACATTACAATATCTGCACCGTGTTTATTGCCTGCCCACCTGCCAGTTGTATAGAGATGGCGCCGATAGGAAAGTGTAGTGACGCTTCTCTCTCGCTAAAAAGGCAAAAAAATGAACAGTTCTTCGTGTAGAGAATGTAAAAAGCGTGTGATGAATGGTATTCTGTGTATCAAATGCAACTTCTGGTTACACAAAAAGTGCGCGAAAGTAAATCTAAAGTTTGTCAGCGATGATTTTCCGTGGATATGTCATGGTTGTTTACGTGACGAAATGGCCGATCTTGTAAGTGCAGTTGATACAAAAAACGAAATTATAAAGTTACTACGAAGTGACATTGAGGCATTAAAAACCAAACTTTCGACCATCAAGAAAGAAAACGATACATTAATACAAGGAAAGAAGTCCTGTGTGTGTAAAAGACATCAAACAGAAAAGCAAGAAGATTGCGAAAATACGAGTGACCGATTCTACTTTAAACAACATTTCAAGTGTTCCCGTTGATGTCGCGGTAAACTCAGTAAGCCAAAAACCGGAAGATAAATATAAATGGAAGGTGGTGACATACAGCAAAAGGAAAAACAAGGCGACGGATACGCAACAAAAGGAAAATGACTTTTTAATAATTGGCGATTCGCTGCTGAAGAATATCGCTGTTCCCAATTGCAAGATCGACGTACGACCTGGAATTAGAATGCATGAACTCGGTAAACATGTTAAAAATATGGTAAATGCAAGACAAGATACTACAGAACCAGATTCTGAAACCAGACATAACTATGATGGGGTGTTTATACATGTTGGAACGAATTAGTTAAGGAGCAGCAGTGAGGAAGAAATGGCAAGCGAAACAAGAAACATGATTCGTTCTGCAAGAAATATGTATGCAGGATCTCGTCTGGTACTTAGCGGAATCATAAACAGAAGGTCGGTGAGTGAAAAATATATCGCCAAAATAAACTGTGCTCTTAAAGAACAATGTGATCGTCTTGGGGCAATTTTTATAGACCCAAACAAATTCCTATGTGATAACTCACTAGCGAAGGATGGCTTGCATTTAAATAGACTGGGGTCTGTAATGTTCAGCAGAATGTTTGCAGATGTCTGCAAAATCATTAGATGCAAGGGAAACTAATATGGCCTGAAGGGGGTGAACATGGACTAACTGAAAGTAAAATACATAATGTTCAATAAAGGACTACAAACTAGCTAGTTACTTCTGCAGATCTAAATATAAGGGTGGTGGCGTTTGTATATATATTGAAACAGGTACTCTATCAAAAAATGTAAACAGTGAAGCTGCTACATTTCCCATAGCTAGAGAAAAAGACTTTGAAGTTACTGGTATAGCGGCAGAGGATTTTAGAGTGTTTTGTGTGTAGGTCACCATGTGGCAATATTAGCATCTTTCTAAAAAAATGCTAGCTTATTGAGAATGAATATGAAGAGAAATCTTATTATATGTGGAGACTTCGAGACTTCAACATTGACATGGGAAAAGACACAAAAATAAAACAGGATTTTGAAGAATTGTTAATACAGCATAACATGAAAGTGACAATAACTGCACCAACAAGAGTGACTTCACAAAGTGAGACAGTTATTGACAACATAATTACTAATATTTGTAACTATGAGTCACATGTAGTTCAGACAGAAATATCTGATCATCATGGACAACTAATCAGCTTTTGCAGAAGTAATGACACAGTATAAGAACCAAAACAAACAACAAAAGAAATTAGAATCATCAGTGAACAAAATATCAACATCTTTAGAGCAATGTTAAGTAAGGAAACCTGGAATGGAACCCTACAGGCCCAGAGTGTAAATGAAAAATATGATGCATTTATTTCAACAATTAAGTACCATTTTAATGTAGCATTTCCCAAAGTAAAGAGACAAGAAAGGCAGCAAGATCAAACACAATGGATTACCAGTGAAATAATAGAACAACGAAGGAAGCTTCAGGATGTGAGGTGGATGGTCGAAGCTGAAAACTATAAACTGTTAAAAAATAAGTATAGAAAAACAATACAAGAAGCCAAAGCAAGAGCAATTGACACCACTATAGCAAACTCAATAAAAAGGCAAAGGCAGCTTGGATAGCAATCAATGCTGAAAGAAAGGAAAAAGATGGGTCAAACAAAGAAGAAGGTATTAGGACAATTAAAATAGACAACACAGTCATCACAGATGGTATGGAAATAGCAAACATACTGAATAATAACTATATCAGTGTAGTAGAAAACTTAAAATTGGAAAGAAATAATCAAAAACAGAAGGGTATTAAGGTACCAAAAAGATCATGCAGTACTATGTTCATAAGACCAGTCACGGAAGATGAATTGCACAAAACTATACAGAAACTGAAGTCCAAGAAATCAGCTGGTGATGATGAAATATCAAATCATGTAATAAAGCTGGTATGTGAGAAGATAATAACACCACTGCTGAACATAGCAAACTGTTTTTTCAGAGATGCAATTTTTCCAGCAAAACTGAAGATAACGAAGGTAGTGCCAGTGTACAAGAAAGGGTGCAAGGATGATCCCAACAACTACAGACCAGTTTCACTGATATCAGGTTTCTCAAAAATCCTAGAAATGCTTATGTATACCAGATTAGTTAACTATTTGGACAAACATAACATTCTCATACCCTCACAACATGGTTTCAGAAAGGGTAAATCTACAGAATCAGCAATTGTCAGTCTAACAGAATACATTTTACAGTCCTTAGATGAGAAAAAGGTTGTCTCTGCAATGTTTCTGATCTTTCAAAGGCATTTGACACCATTGACCATGAAATGCTGATACAAAAATTAAGCAACTATGGCATTTGGGGGCAACCAGGTGAATGGATAAAATCATACTTGTGCAACCGCAAGCGGTATGTATCATTAGGAAACTCGTACCAATCAGAAACCAAATCCATCAAATATGGAGTGCCGCAGGGTTCGGTAATGGGGCCATTGTTATTTAATGTATTTGTTAATGATTTAGGTGTTGAGGAGGAAGAAAAGAAAATATTGTATGCTGATGACATAACAATACTAAATAGTGACCAAAATATGGAACAGCTTGAGAGAAGAGCATACATATCTGCAAATGTCACAGCTCAATGGCTGTTGGAAAATGAACTGGTTATAAATCTAAAAAAGACTACGTATGCAGTGTTTAAAAACAAGGAAAAGGCTGTAGACATGGATTTAGAGGTTGATGGAACAAGGCTGGAAGAAGTAGAATCTGCTAGATTCTTAGGTATTCTTGTGGATAATGAACTGAAATGGAAAAAACATATTAATAATGTCTGTAAGAAACTGAGCTCTGTCATATTTTTAATGATGCAGCTATCACAGTATTCAGACAAGAACCTTCTGTGTACAGTATATCATGGACTTTTCGAACCATACTTACAGTATGGAGTGACTGTGGGCAAAACTCAAACAAACAAGAGACAAAATGAGTGTTCATATTTTTAATTAAAAAAAAAAAAAAAAAGAAGCAATTAGGACCATTTTAAGAAGAAAGACCTCTGAAACGTGCAGAAACTGTTTCAAGAATTTAGGTATCTTAACTTTTTCATCGATGTATATATACAAAACAATAATGTACATCACAAAAGGTAGTGAGGACTGGATTACAAATGCTAGTGTACACACCCACAATACAAGAAGGAAGAATGAAGTACGGAGCATACCCCACTGACTGGCAATGCTAGAAAAAGGACCCCAGTACTCTGGTATCAGACTACTAAGAAGTCTGCCCAAAACTCTTCACAATGACTTTCCAAAGAAACTTAAAGACTGTCTCATTGAAAAAGAGTTTTACAGTGTTGCAGAATATTTATGCCATTAAATTGGTATATATTGTTACTCATTATCAGTGATGTAAAAATGTAAGCTAAAGGTGTACAAAAATAAGTGATAAAGAATGTTAATACTTTGACATGTCCTATACGAGGTGCATTCACGTTCTAAGGCCTCCGATTTTTTTTCTCCGGACTGGAAAGAGATAGAAACATGCACATTGTTTTAAAATGAGGCCGCGTTCATTGTCAATATGTCCCAGAGATGGCAGCACCATACAGCAGATGGAATTTTACCACCAGCAGCGAGAATGAGAACTGTTTTAAATAATTAAATTGGTGACGTTTTCCTTACTTGAACAGCATGCAATCATTCGTTTTCTGAATTTGCGTGGTGTGAAACCAATTGAAATTCATCGACAGTTGAAGGAGACATGTGATGATGGAGTTATGGATGTGTCAAAAGTGCGTTCGTGGGTGCGACAGTTTAATGAAGGCAGAACATCGTGTTACAACAAATCGAAACAACCTCGGGCTCGCACAAGCCGGTCTGATGACATGATCGAGAAAGTGGAGAGAATTGTTTTGGGGGATCGCCAAATGACTGTTGAACAGATCGCCTCCAGAGTTGGCATTTCTGTGGGTTCTGTGCACACAATCCTGCATGACGACCTGAAAATGTGAAAAGTGTCATCCAGGTGGGTGCCACGAATGCTGACGGACGACCACATGACTGCCCGTGTGGCATGTTTTCAAGCAATGTTGACGCGCAACGACAGCATGAATGGGACTTTCTTTTCGTCGGTTGTGACGATGGATGAGACGTGGATGCCATTTTTCAAACCAGAAACAAAGCGCCAGTCAGCTCAATGGAAACACACAGATTCACCGCCACCAAAAAAAATTTGGGTAACCGCCAGTGCTGAAAAAATGATGGTGTCCATGTTCTGGGACAGCGAGGGCATAATCCTTACCCAATGCATTCCAAAGGGCACTACGGTAACAGGTGCATCCTACAAAAATGTTTTGAAGAACAAATTCCTTCCTGCACTGCAACAAAAACGTCCGGGAAGGGCTGCGTGTGTGCTGTTTCACGAAGACAACCCACCCGCACATCGAGCTAACGTTACGCAACAGTTTCTTCGTGATAACAACTTTGAAGTGATTCCTCATGCTCCCTACTCACCTGACCTGGCTCCTAGTGACTTTTGGCTTTTTCCAACAATGAAAGACACTCTCCGTGGCCGCACATTCACCAGCCGTGCTGCTATTGCCTCAGCGATTTTCCAGTGGTCAAAACAGACTCCTAAAGAAGCCTTCGCCGCTGCCATGGAATCATGGCGTCAGCGTTGTGAAAAATGTGTACGTCTGCAGAGTGATTACGTGGAGAAGTAACACCAGTTTCATCGATTTCGGGTGAGTAGTTAATTAGAAAAAAAATCGGAGGCCTTAGAACTTGAATGCACCTCGTATTACACGTACATTTACTGTACACAATGTAATCTTACAGGATCAAATAAAATTCTGTTCAATTCAATTCAACTGACATGCAAGTGGATGATAAATGTTGCAACCACAGAAGAAAAAACTTTTTTTTTTTTTTTTTAAAAAAAAAGGTCTTACACACCATGTGTAAAACAGGTAATATGGAGCACTGTCATCCTCTTTTTTTTCAAGTGCATAATGCTCACAATTATAAATTTATACACCTGTTTGTCTATGCTTTATACACAGCACCATAGCTAAGGCTAATTTCAGTATATTGAGGCACAGATTAGTAAGAAGTGGATGTTCTCACAAAGTGAACTCACACAAAGTTTTCAACAAATTATCAGTCAATGTTCAGTGTATGGATCTAAAAATATTTTTACTTACATGGCTGGCTATCAGATCACCCACTTTACAATATTTAAGAATTCTTTGCAGTACCTGGTGAGGATATTAGCACTTTACAACTTTATTTTATTACTATGTACTGTGGTTATGTCTTGTATAATTATCTCCTGTACACTCCACCCAATTGTTATGCACGGAATTTATACCATATATAACTTATTGACACAAGCTCTTAGATATTTACCTACAGTTTATTTTATTATTGCTGTGCTTAATATGTATACTTTATTTTACTGATATTAGTTTATTTTATTATAATTGTATGTATAACTACATCTTGTATTATACTCCAATGGCGATATCTATTTCATACTTAAATGATCAATGGTGAATAAAAATTCTTGATTATGCACTTATTCTGTATTTTATTGAGCATCATGTTACTTCTGGTACAGAAAGTGATAAGCAATAATGAACTTCATGTTGTAGGAAAATGAAAGAAAGAGGAGGTGTTGTTCTCTATGCTATAACATCATGATGTTCAGTGTAATTGATGTACACAATTTTTGTCTAAAGCAACAGTGTGAAGCATGTGCCATAGAATTCCATTTAAATTCTTCTGCTTATTTATTGTGTCAGTGTACAGGGTATCTTAAGAAGATTTTAGTCTATTTTTAAAACAATTAGATTCCCTCCTAGTGTACATGTTTAAAAGTGGTAGAGACATGATAGTTCTTGGGGGCTCCTTCTTCTTCTTCTTCTCCTTCTCCTTCTTCCAAGGAGTAAGTGATTTGCTGACATACCTTGGTCTTCCAATGTCTCTGTTTTACCATTTGGTCTATTCTTTTGATATTCTTCCTTTTTGCATTCTGTTCAGGCATGAAAGTCAACTTAGTTTATTTTTGTTGATTCAATCTTCTGCTTTAAAAATATTCTGTTCTCTCTGCACACTGGAATTTTTAAATTTATCCAGTCCTTTGCAGCCTTTCACAGAACTCAGGAGTCTCACTTGTAATCCTTGTCTCTTACTAAGATGTGAAGCACTTGTCACCCACGCATCTGAGTCATTAAGCCAAACCGGCACAACAACAACTTAATAATAAAATTTCATCCATATTTCTTTTCTAATTTTTTTTATTTCCCTTGCAATCTACTGTGGAAGTGGCATACACCAATAAACACCTTTCATGTCTATCAAAAATTTGTAGTGACTGTCGGTGTGGTACTTTTAGTTGTACAATGGTGTTAGTCCAACAACAAAAACAGCTAGTATAGTTAGTATTATCAATAAAACGGAACTTGTAGAAGGTGCATTATTGGTTGATTCAATAGGAGAGACTTTCATAAAAACAGAAGATACTCAAATTGGTGGAGATGTAGATTTTGATTCAACTACAGAAATGTCAACTATACAGACTACAAATGCCCAATAAACAGAAAAGAATGACTCACATATAAATGAGTTAGTAATGTGCAGATATGATTAACTGAAACTTGCATTAGATTCTTGATGTGGAAATGTAACTGGAATCATCAATTTAAAAAGGGAGTTAGATGAACACAAACAACACTGTCAGCAGCCAACTAATGAAACAGCTAATCTTGTTACTCAACAAAAAACACTGTGAATGTTAAGGCGAAGCAAGACTGTGTAGCAAAACATAACAAAATTTATAAATTGTGACATGTGTTCACACACAATAAGAGGCTCTCAAAACTAAGTTTAACAGTATAGCACTGGCAATTGCAACAACACTGTGGAAGGATTTGACCATGAAACATTGAAGCACGAAATGAACAGGTTTTTGGAACAAAGACATTATGATTTTACAGTACCAGCATTACACCAGAGTGTTACCGGTTACTCGAATATGTATAAATCTCAAGAAATGAATGCAGGAAATGGATGACACCTGGCTACTTTCATAGAACAGTTTGATAATGCTTTCCGAACCACCTATTTTGAAGGACAAAAGAATCAAAATATGCATAAACAACTTGAAAGATGGAGCATATATATAAGGGAAAGCAAAGCCTTAAAAATATTTAACACTTTCATAGAATTTGAGAAGGCATTTTTGTGTAAATATTGATTTGTTCCCAGCAGAAGATCAGAATTGACTTAATTTGCTGCCAGTATTCAGTTGAAATAAAGGCATGGTGAGTAGCTGTTTTCAATATAGCTGAGATAAAAACGCAATCCTGGATAATCCGGTAAAAGATCAAGAGTTAATTCAATTGTTAACTAAAAGACTGCCATTCAGTGTGTGTGAAAAAGTTGCTGTGATACTGTATCATTATTCTAAAGAGGTATTGTTAAAGCTTGATCACATGTAAGTCTCCCCCCTGTGGGTCCGAGGGTTAGAATAGGCTCGAGGTATTCCTGCCTGTCATAATCCGTCGTGCATTGAGATCTTTAGCCTACTTTCTCATTGACGCATTGCAGTCCCACTCATTCTCCATCTCTTGGATGAGGACACCTTCTTGGGTGTGTTTTCCACCATGCACTATGCAGTGTTGCTTTCTGTGCTGATGATGACCATGGACTTCTTAACACCTCATATCCAGCATGGTAGCCAGTCTATTGTGGTTGGGCTGCCACATTCCCTGTTGGTTGTAGCCCCCTGACAACACAGGGATCGCTTTGCTGATGCCTGCGCCATTAACTCCCCATGTATGCCATAGAGTAGATGCCTATCTCTGTGGGGAATTGGGACTCCCGGCAATGGCCATTCTGCCAGGTGGCCCTTGCTGAGGCTGGGTGGCACCCACAGGGAGGGCCACTGGTCGGAGCCAGTGGCATCAGGGCAGATGACACGCCATGAAGCCTAGTACATCATGTCTTGCTGATGGTCCACTGCCAGTGGTCTCCAAGCAAACAAAGCCTAACTTCAATGCCCAAGAAATATGACCCCAAATTGTTCCCCTCCCTGGCCACACCATGGGAGGAACGCCAGGCTAAAGATGGCAGTGAAGCTATTTGTCTGGGTACCTCATATGTATGAGAGTTGATGAGGAATCTTTCATGTCCATGAAGCCTTAGTTTTTTGTGGAGCATTTGGAGGACAAGCTTGGGGAGGTGGAGGGCTTGTCCAAGATGCACTCTGGGTCAGTCTTGATAAAAACAGCATCCTCTGCCCAGTCATGGGCATTACACACTTGTGACAAGTTGGGGGATGTTTCCGTTACCATCATGCCCCATAACAGCTTAAATATGCTCCAGGGTATTATATTTCACAGGGACCTTTTTTGCAGTCTGATGTTGAGCTGTGCGCCAATTTAGAGTGGCTAGGTGTTCATTTGCCAGAAGTCGCTGAAGCAATTAAGGAGCATCGACGAGCTCTACAGTCGTATCATTCCCTGGAGCACCTCATAGTCTTTAAATGGCTCTGTGCCCGCATTCGCCAACTTATCAAACGGCGGAAGGAGGAGTGTTGGGAGAGTTAGGTCTCAACCATTGGGTGCCATACATCACCTTCCCAAGTCTGGGCAAAGATCAAACGTGTTTTTGGGTACCAGACACTAACAGGTATTCCTGGTGTTAACAGAAATGGCGTGTTATCTACCGATGCCAACATGATTGCCAAGCACTTTGCTGAGCACTATGCTCAAGCCCTAGCTTCAGAAAATTATCCCCAGCCTTTTGCACTCTCACACGGTGGCTGGAAGGGAAAGTCCTCTCGTTCACTGCATACTACAGTGAATTCTATAACACCCCATTTACAGAGTGGGAGCTCCTCAGTGCCCTTGCACATTGCCCCAACACAGCTCCTGGGCAAGATCAGATCCACAGTCAGATGATAAAACATCACTCATCTGACTAGAAGTGACATCTCCTCGCCATCTTCAACTGGATCTGGTGCAACAGCGTCTTTCCATCACAGTGGTGGGAGAGCACCATCATTCCGGTGCATAAACCTGGTAAATATCCGCTTCATGTGGATAGCTATTGGCCCACCAGCCTCACCAACATTCTTTGTAAGCTGCTGGAATGTATGGTGTGTCAGCAGTTGGTTGGGTCCTGGAGTCACGTGGCCTACTGGCTCCATATCAGGGCAGCTTCCGCCAGTGTCGTTCTACCACTGATAATCTTGTGTCCCTCGAGTCTGCCATCCAAACAGCCTTTTCCAGACACCAACACCTGGTTGCTGTAATTTTCTGATTTACGAAAAGCGTATGACACAACCTGGCGACATCATATCCTTGCGACATCATACGAGTGGGGTCTCCGAGGCCAGCTCCTGATTTTTATCCTAAATTTCCAATTGCATCATATTTTGTGTGTCCAAGTTGCTGACTCCCATTGTTCCCCCCACATACAGGAGGATGGGGTCCTGCAGGGCTCTGTATTTAGTGTCTCTTTATTTTTAGTGGTCGTTAATGGTCTAGCAACAGCTGTAGGGCCATCCATCTCACCTTCTCTGTATGCAGATGACTTCTAAATTTCGTACTGCTCCACCAGTACTGGTATTGCTGAGCGGCGCCTACAGGGAGCCATCCTCAAGGTGCAGTCATAGGCTCTATCCCACGTTTCCAGTTTTCGGCCAAAAGGTCGTGTGTTATGCACTTCTGTCACCATCGTTCTGTTCATCCAGAACCAGAACTTTACCTTAATGATAAACTACTCACTGTAGTGGAGACACATTGATTCTTAGGACTGGTTTTTGATGACCAATTGATTTGGCTACCTCACCTTCGTCAGCTTAAGCGGAAGTGCGGGCAGCACTTCAATGCCCTCCACTGCCTGAGCAACACCAACTGGGGTGCAGATCACTCTACGCTAGTGCAGCTCTACATAGCCCTTGTTCAATCCTGTCTTGACTATGGGAGTCTAGTTTATTGTTCGGCGGCACCCTCAGCATTGCATTTACTTGACCCAGCGCACCACTGTGGCGTTCACCTAGTGATAGGAGTTTATAAGACGAGTCCGGTGACCAGCATCCTTGTGGAGTTCCTCCATTGCAGGTTAGGTGTGCACAACTCCTGGCCAGGCGGTGGTTCATCTCCAGCTTAGGCGGCCCAGGTCAGGGCTTCCAATTGCAGATCATGTCCAATTCCTTCTTTCTGAATTGGAGTCCTTGCCTTTACCACCTATACTTGAGGTCCATTCACGTATACCTCCATGGTGTACACCTAGACAGCGGCTTCACCTGGACCTTTCATATGGCCCTAAGGACTCAGTTAACCCCGTGGCTCTCCACTGCCACTTCCTCTCAATTATTGACATGTACTGGGGCCATGAAGTGTTGAACACCGACGGCTCGATGGCTGATGGTCATGTTGGCTTCGCATATGTCCATGGAGGACATATTGAACAGCATTCCTTGCCCAATGGCTGCAGTGTTTTTACTGCCGTGCTGGTGGCCATATCTTGTGCTCTAGAGCATTAACGAAAAGGTATAAACAAACTGCATGCCATTAAGGAGACTATGAATGTGTGGCAGTCCTCCGTGCAAGCCTCTCGCAGGGACTCTGTGATTCTCTGCTGGCTCCACATTGACCATGCTTGGGTGATACACAGCTACCTCCTGCACCATGCTGACCCACCTCAGTGCTGGTGTGGTGCCCAGTGACAGTGGCCCATATCTTGGTGAGATGTCCTGTGACAGACTCTTCAGTTGCCAGACTTTTTGTCACTAATTTTAGCTGACAATGCCTCATCGGCTAATTTAGTTTTACGTTTTATATGTGATAATGTGTTTTATCATTCTATATAAGTTTTCGCACATGTCCTTTGTCCCTTTGTGTTCTCCACACTAATGCTTTTAGGGTAGATATTTTAATGTGTCACAGAATTGCTGACTTTTCGTTTTTATTTTCGTGGTTGGCCAGCCACAGTCAGCTGCTCTCTTGTTTTTACACCTTCTACCTATTTATTGCTTCTCTCTGTGATTTTCTTTTCCTGTTTTGTCCATCGTAGTGTTGTTTGTCCCTCTGTCGTTCTTCTGGTTCTTCCTTTCTTCTGTTATTGTGCTGTACGTCTCCTTTCTTTTCTTCTTTTCCTATTGTAATTGTTTTACTGGGAACAAGGGACCTATGAGCTTGCAGTTTGGTCTCCCCCCTCCCTTCCCCCCTCTTTTAAGCCAACCAACCAAAATGGAAGTCAACAATGATAAGTGCCGAATGCAAGAAGGGAACCAGAATAATGGACACAATCACAATGAATGTAGCAGTGATGACAATACAGTAATAATGATCAGCAGTGTAACTGGAACCAAAGGGAAGATGAAAGTTGTAGGCAGATAGATACTCATTCTTTGAATGAACAGCACTAACAATATGAAGAACATTATCAGCCACAGAATGATGAAAAACTCACACTACATCAACTGAAAGATCAAGTGCAATATTACCCACTAAACTGAGTTTAGTTTTGAACAAGTCCTAACTGAAATCAATGAAACCACAGAATGGGTCAGAATGAGTTACCAATGCTATCTCCTAGGACAACGACCATTATTGCTGGAGTCTGAAGTAATTATGGACAATACCAGTTCAAATCTGTGGATTAGATTCAGAATGTATTTTTGACAGCGGCAGTCAACTGACCACAGTTTTGCAGAAATTGCATCAGCAATTATGCAGTACTGCAAGCTATCCAACTTTTACAGTA
Organism: Schistocerca piceifrons; assembly: GCF_021461385.2. Lineage (NCBI taxonomy): Eukaryota > Metazoa > Arthropoda > Insecta > Orthoptera > Acrididae > Schistocerca > Schistocerca piceifrons. Next base: position 794,021,891 of record NC_060140.1, read on the forward strand.
AATATGTAAGAATCATGAGTGAAGTTGCAAATAAAAGTAAAACTCAATCTTTATGGGTTGGTTTCTTGATTGGTAGTAATTGGCTTATGGAATATAAGAGTAAAGCAGTAGCTTAATTTTTCAAGATAGATGACAGTGTATTTCAAAGAATCTGCCTTGAAAAAAGATGTTGACACTCGTAAGTAGAAAATAAAACTATTAATGAGTGAAGCCCAAGTCAGTGGGGTTAATTATGTTACCAAGCAGTCACCCAGAACCGCGGGTCAGGGGAGACTTACCGTGCAGTAAATTCCCCTGACTCGTGGTTCTGGATGACTTTCCTGAAATCTACCCCTTTACTTAGGCCTCTCCAGTCCTTTTCCTTCACTCCCTCTTCCTTCCCCTTCAGCCTGAAAAGGAAGTCACTGGCTCCAAAATCTTGCCAATTACAACCTTCTTTTATGTGTGTGTTCTGCCACCACATGGTGAGCAGATTTTTTATCTATTCAGTTAAATGAAATATTAAGCATCATGAGCCATTTACAAGCAGGTCTTAACCTATTCTGTTAGAAAAACATTAAGCTGCACATTGAGAAATTAAAATAATTCTGGACAAGAAATCTTGCACCATTAGATAGCAACTATTGCAATCTCATTTAAAACCAATCTGACTGATCAGTCAGATTGGTTTTAGATGTGTGTGCTGTTAACAAAATTATACTGTCAAAACAAGATCAGATAGAAAACCTAGAACATTATTACAAAGAATCACAGATATCAAATATTTAACAAGTTTCAAGCTAACAGGCAGTTTTTGGCAGCTGCAACTTGTCACAGTTAGCTGAAAATACACCACCTTCTATATAATGCAGATGCTATCTGTTCAGTGAAATGCCATGTGGTCTGCATGCATCATCCTCAGCTTTTGTGTGCTTGCTCTATAAAGTTTTAGGTGTAAAGTTGTTGCAAAGAGTGATCACTTATGCTGACAATATTTTGACTGGAAGCAAGATGTGGGTAGAACACTTGGATAATGTGAAAAAGTATTAGAAGCATTTAAAAAATCAGAGGTTACTATCAATTTGGATAAAACTGAGTTTGAGCAGTAACAAATAAAATTCTTGGGACCCATAATGCCAGATGGAATCATGCCAGCTACAGAGAAACTGGAGGCTGTTAGAACGTTTACAACACCAAAATGCTTTTTAGGATTCTGTGGATATTATAATCAATTCCTTGATGATAACTGTCTTATTGAAGTTATTAAATAAAGCTGCAGTCTGAATATGGATGGAGGAACAACAATTGCAATTCCAGTTACAAGTCAAAATTATCTCAAGATAATATATCTAAAAAGAAAGATGATGAAACTTACCAAACAAAAGCGCTGGCAGGTCGATAGACACACAAACAAACACAAACATACACACAAAATTCTAGCTTTCGCAACCAATGGTTGCCTCGTCAGGAAAGAGGGAAGGAGAAGGAAAGACAAAAGGATATGGGTTTTAAGGGAGAGGGTAAGGAGTCATTCCAATCCCGGGAGCGGAAAGACTTACCTTAGGGGGAAAAAAGGACAGGTATACACTCGCACACACACACATATCCATCCACACATACACAGACACAAGCAGACATTAAAATGTACTAGTACAGTGTATATCCACCTTTCGCAGCAATGCAGGCTGCTATTCTCCCATGGAGACGATCGTAGAGATGCTGGATGTAGTCCTGTGGAACGGCTTGCCATGCCATTTCCACCTGGCGCCTCAGTTGGACCAGCGTTCGTGCTGGACGTGCAGACCACGTGAGACGACGCTTCATCCAGTCCCAAACATGCTCAATGGGGGACAGATCTGGAGATCTTGCTGGCCAGGGTAGTTGACTTACACCTTCTAGAGCACGTTGGGTGGCACGGGATACATGCGGACGTGCATTGTCCTGTTGGAACAGCAAGTTCCCTTGCCGGTCTAGGAATGGTAGAACGATGGGTTCAATGACGGTTTGGATGTACCGTGCACTATTCAGTGTCCCCTCGATGATCACCAGTGGTGTACGGCCAGTGTAGGAGATCGCTCCCCACATCATGATGCCGGGTGTTGGCCCTGTGTGCCTCGGTCGTATGCAGTCCTGATTGTGGCACTCACCTGCACGGCGCCAAACACGCATACGACCATCATTGGCACCAAGGCAGAAGCGACTCTCATCGCTGAAGACGACACGTCTCCATTCGTCCCTCCATTCACGCCTGTCGCGACACCACTGGAGGCGGGCTGCACGATGTTGGGGCGTGAGCGGAAGACGGCCTAACGGTGTGCGGGACCGTAGCCCAGCTTCATGGAGACGGTTGCGAATGGTCCTCGCTGATACCCCAGGAGCAACAGTGTCCCTAATTTGCTGGGAAGTGGCGGTGCGGTCCCCTACGGCACTGCGTAGGATCCTACGGTCTTGGCGTGCATCCGTGCGTCGCTGCGGTCTGGTCCCAGGTCGACGGGCACGTGCACCTTCCGCCGACCACTGGTGACAACATCGATGTACTGTGGAGACCTCACGCCCCACATGTTGAGCAATTCGGCGGTACGTCCACCCGGCCTCCCGCATGCCCACTATACGCCCTCGCTCAAAGTCCGTCAACTGCACATACGGTTCACGTCCACGCTCTCACGGCATGCTACCAGTGTTAAAGACTGCGATGGAGCTCCGTATGCCACGGCAAACTGGCTGACACTGACGGCGGCAGTGCACAAATGCTGCTCAGCTAGCGCCATTCGACGGCCAACACCGCGGTTCCTGGTGTGTCCGCTGTGCCGTGCGTGTGATCATTGCTTGTACAGCCCTCTCGCAGTGTCCGGAGCAAGTATGGTGGGTCTGACACACCGGTGTCAGTGTGTTCTTTTTTCCATTTCCAGGAGTGTATTTCACCATCTGATGTTATAAAAAAAAATCATGGGGACTGACAGCGGCAATTATGTCATAGGTATTGAGGTGTACTGATGTATGAAGTAAATGCGCAAATATAACACTGTAAATCTAGATCTACAAGTTGCTCATTAAATCTATATGAAAGGAAGTAAACAGTTATCAAGCATGTAGCTCTAACAATTATCTGCGGATTTCAGCAATTTTGCTTTTACCTACTTGGAAGAAAACTACTATCTTCATGGGAGTTATGTATGTTTGTGTTCAAGTAAATACAGTATGAAATCATGTGAGTATTGTATATGTAATAACATGCCTAAAAGAGTTTGTTCAATATTAAATCATGTGATTTTGTCAAAAAATGTAGATTTCAGCTGAGCAACATAAAGGATATATGCATAACACAATACCTGACAAACCTGTCCATATGCTTTCAGATGATCTCTTTTGACCATTGCCAAGATCTAATGCAATGGTAATTTTATGCACATAATGGTAATGCTGGAACTTTTCTCAAAGTGCCTTCATCTTTATCCTTTGTGTAAACCTAACAGTCACATAATACTCAAGAAATTACATTATTTTCTGCATGTGATTAAATCAGACTGCATTTTCAGTGACAATGTCTCATAGGTTAGATCAAAATTACGGAAGAGTTTCATGAAGAGTCGTGGCATAAAGCAAATTTTAATTTGTACTTATCATCCAGCTTCAAATCCAATAGTACAAGTTATGTGAAAACTTGGAAGATTATTTTGTGCATACTGTGGAAAATACAGAACTGGCACACAAAACTTCAAGTCTTTGCAACAGTGATGCACAGTTTAAATCATGACAGCATCAGTTGCCACCATGCATGTTTGGTGAATCAAAAGATACATAGTAGTTCTGAACAATATGTGATATACCCACGAAAAACTTAAATCTCGTGTGATGGAATCAACGAGTGTTAAACTACATGTACAGGAAAGCTAATGTTGCAAGCAGAGACATTATAAATTAGTGAAGCCTTTAATATATGAAGTGAATGACTGGATTCTCACCAAACCCATATGAAGAATTTAATCATTACTATGTTGTCTGCTCAGAATCAAAAAGACAGTGCATCCTAGTTGTGTTGAAGTGGAGGATATCAATTCAGATAAATTTTATCAATTATAACACATGAAAAATATTAAAATGTACCACAAAAGAACACTCCAAACTCACATGTGTTGAGTTTCTCATTTAAATATACAGAGCTATGGAACTGTAATTGCTTTTTACTGTACAGGATTCTTGTGTATAGAACAAGAAGAATTTTGTCTGTGCTTTATTTTTCATCATACAGACATTGACTGATCCAACAGAGACACTGTAGCACTGCAGTTTATATTAATTACATTTTGTGTGTGTGTGAAATTACTGAAACATATGTTTAGACAAAAAATTCCAAGAAAGAGTGACACATTTACATTACGCAATGACATGTGTTTTCTTGTCTAAATTGCTGTTGCTATCATTTGTCTATTTTGCATGTATCTGAATGAAACATTTGGCCAGAGAGGTGACATAGAAACTTCCAAAATTGCCACACTCGAGATGCTTCGCAGATTAGCTGTCAAAGCATTGCATCAGAAACCAACGAAAATTTTACTTATATTATTCAACTCAGTATGCAGCTTGTACAATGATAGTTAGAGCAAATTGCCTGTTCACAAAAAGTTGTTTACAAATGTTCCAGTGTATCAATTAAAACAAGTGCATCGATTAATAGTTTATGTACAGAATATATTAAGTGCTTTATAATGCTCAACTGCCATAATGTTTTCCATTTTTTCTGTTTATTCCTATAGTAACTATTGTAGGCATCAAGTACATCATAGATTTTTCTCTCTTATTTATGTTTGTTGACACTGAAGATTAATTTTGCTGTCTTCATGAGCATTTTGCTTTCTGCTTAAGATGTAAGCTCCATGCCTACAAATACCATACACAGTAAATGAGATGAAATATTTATTTATTTGTTTGGTCATGCAATAAGCACTTGCCACAAATATGTGTTGTATTTTTTTTTCTGATGCAGAACATTTTCAATTTTTATATCGTTTGAATTTATGCTTGTCCTAAATGATATTTCTCATTTGACAAATAGATTTATGAGCAAGTTCCTTACAATTTCAACCTGTTTTGCAAATATTTCTATGTTATTTACTTTTATATATGTTCACTCATTTTGCTTGATATGTTAGGCCATCATACGACCTTTGATCATTCAACTAAATGTTGTGCCAGTATTTTCAGTTTGCAAATGACATTTTTATTAAATCAGACTACCTTTCTATGAAGACTATGTTTATTAACAGTTACTAGTAACAAATTTTCACGGACTTCATCCTGTCTATTGTTTCTTATTAAGTATTAGTATTATTTGCATTAATATATATTATCCCCCCCCTCCCCCTCCTATGAACCATGGACCTTGCCGTTGGTGGGGAGGCTTGCGTGCCTCAGCGATACAGATAGCCGTACCGTAGGTACAACCACAACGGAGGGGTATCTGTTGAGAGGCCAGACAAACGTGTGGTTCCTGAAGAGGGGCAGCAGCCTTTTCAGTAGTTGCAAGGGCAACAGTCTGGATGATTGACTGATCTGGCCTTGCAACAATAACCAAAACGGCCTTGCTGTGCTGGTACTGCGAATGGCTGAAAGCAAGGGGAAACTACAGCCGTAATTTTTCCCGAGGGCATGCAGCTTTACTGTATGATTAAATGATGATGGCGTGCTCTTGGGTAAAATATTCCGGAGGTAAAATAATCCCCCATTCAGATCTCCGGGCGGGGACTACTCAAGAGGATGTCGTTATCAGGAGAAAGAAAACTGGTGTTCTACAGATCGGAGTGTGGAATGTCAGATCCCTTAATCGGGCAGGTATGTCAGAAAATTTAAAAAGGGAAATGGATAGGTTAAAGTTAGATATAGTGGGAATTAGTGAAGTTCGGTGGCAGGAGGAACAAGACTTCTGGACAGGTGACTACAGGCTTATAAACACAAAATCAAATAGGGGTAATGCAGGAGTAGGTTTAATAATGAATAGGAAAATAGGAATGCGGGTAAGCTACTACAAACAGCATAGTGAACGCATTATTGTGGCCAAGATAGATACAAAGCCCACACCTACTACAGTAGTACAAGTTTATATGCCAACTAGCTCTGCAGATGACGAAGAAATTGAAGAAATGTATGATGAAATAAAAGAAACTATTCAGATAGTGAAGGGAGATGAAAATTTAATAGTCATGGGTGACTGGAATTCGAGTGTAGGAAAAGGGAGAGAAGGAAACGTAGTAGGTGAATATGGATTGGGGCTAAGAAATGAAAGAGGAAGCCGCCTGGTAGAATTTTGCACAGAGCACAACTTAATCATAGCTAACACTTGGTTTAAGAATCATGATAGAAGGTTGTATACATGGAAGAACCCTGGAGATACTAAAAGGTATCAGATAGATTATATAATGGTAAGACAGAGATTTAGGAACCAGGATTTAAATTGTAAGACATTTCCAGGGGCAGATGTGGACTCTGACCACAATCTATTAGTTATGACCTGTAGATTAAAACTGAAGAAACTGCAAAAAGGTGGGAATATAAGGAGATGGGACCTGGATAAACTGAAAGAAGCAGAGGTTGTACAGAGTTTCAGGGAGAGCATAAGGGAACAATTAACAGGAATGGAGGAAAGAAATACAGTAGAAGAAGAATGGGTAGCTTTGAGGGATGAAATAGTGAAGGCAGCAGAGGATCAAGTAGGTAAAAAGACAAGGGCTAGTAGAAATCCTTGGGTAACAGAAGAAATATTGAATTTAATTGATGAAAGGAGAAAATATAAAAATGCAGTAAATGAAGCAGTCAAAAAGGAATACAAACGTCTCAAAAATGAGATCGACAGGAAGTGCAAAATGGCTAAGCAGGGATGGCTAGAGGACAAATGTAAGGATGTAGAGGCTTATCTCACTAGGGGTAAGATAGATACTGGCTACAGGAAAATTAAAGAGACCTTTGGAGATAAGAGAACTACTTGAATGAACATAAAGAGCACAGATGGAAACCCAGTTCTAAGCAAAGACGGGAAAGCAGAAAGGTGGAAGGAGTATATAGAGGGTCTATACAAGGGCAATGTACTTGAGGACAATATTATGGAAATGGAAGAGGAGGTAGATGAAGATGAAATGGGAGATACGATACTGCGTGAAGAGTTTTGACAGAGCACTGAAAGAAATGAGTCGAAACAAGGCCCCCGGAGTAGACAACATTCCATTGGAACTACTGACGGCCTTGGGAGAGCCAGTCCTGACAAAACTCTACCATCTGGTGAGCAAGATGTATGAAACAGGCAAAATACCCTCAGACTTCAAGAAGAATATAATAATTCCAATCCCAAAGAAAGCAGGTGTTGACAGATGTGAAAATTACCGAACTATCAGTTTAATAAGCCACAGCTGCAAAATACTAACACGAATTCTTTACAGATGAATGGAAAAACTAGTAGAAGCCGACCTCATGGAAGATCAGTTTGGATTCCGTAGAAATACTGGAACACGTGAGGCAATACTGACCTTACGACTTATCTTAGAAGAAAGGTTAAGGAAAGGCAAACCTATGTTTCTAGCATTTGTAGACTTAGAGAAAGCTTTTGACAATGTTGACTGGAATACTCTCTTTCAAATTCTAAAGGTGGCAGGGGTAAAATACAGGGAACGAAAGTCTATTTACAATTTGTACAGAAACCAGTTGGCAGTTATGAGAGTCGAGGGACATGAAAGGGAAGCAGTGGTTGGGAAGGGAGTAAGACAGGGTTGTAGCCTCTCCCCGATGCTATTCAATCTGTATATTGAGCAGGCAGTAAAGGAAATAAAAGAAAAATTCGGAGTAGGTATTAAAATCCATGGAGAAGAAATAAAAACTTTGAGGTTCGCCGATGACATTGTAATTCTGCCAGAGACAGCAAAGGACTTGGAAGAGCAGTTGAACGGAATGGATGGTGTCTTGAAGGGAGGATATAAGATGAACATCAACAAAAGCAAAACGAGAATAATGGAATGTAGTCGAATTAAGTCGGGTGATGTTGAGGGTATTAGATTAGGAAATGAGACACTTAAAGTAGTAAAGGAGTTTTGCTATTTGGGGAGCAAAATAACTGGTGATGGTCGAAGTAGAGAGGATATAAAATGTAGACTGGCAATGGCAAGGAAAGCGTTTCTGAAGAAGAGAAATTTGTTAACATCGAGTATAGATTTAAGTGTCAGGAAGTCATTTCTGAAAGTATTTGTATGGAGTGTAGCCATGTATGGAAGTGAAACATGGACGGTAAATAGTTTGGACAAGAAGAGAATAGAAGCTTTCGAAATGTGGTGCTACAGAAGAATGCTGAAGATTAGATGGGTAGACCACATAACTAATGAGGAAGTATTGAATAGGATTGGGGAGAAGAGAAGTTTGTGGCACAACTTGACCAGAAGAAGGGATCGTTTGGTAGGACATGTTCTGAGGCATCAAGGGATCACCAATTTAGTATTGGAGGGCAGCGTGGAGGGTAAAAATCATAGGGGGAGACCAAGAGATGAATACACTAAGCAGATTCAGATGGATGTAGGTTGCAGTAAGTACTGGGATATGAAGAAGCTTGCACAGGATAGAGTAGCATGGAGAGCTGCATCAAACCAGTCTCAGGACTGAAGACCACAACAACAACAACTACAATATATATTATTCCATTTCTGTAGATTAGTGCCCTTATGTTCATTGCTAGTTATTTTACTTTATGCTAACATGATGACTCATTAGTATTTTAAAATTTTTTGGATATCTCATTCGTATTATACTCTTACATAAATATAATAAATTTAATTGACTCAATGAATAGTGTCTATACATTAATTACACTAAGGTATTTGTTATTTTATTCTGTTTTATTTTTTTAATTTTTATGGCTCTTTATCTCCCACCAAATTGTTCATAACTCCTTTTTTCCTTTTATTCTGAGGCTGCGACATAACAATTTGCAGTGTGGTAGTGCCTGCAAGTAGTATTGTTTAAATCTCACACAGTAGTGGCTGGCAAGTTTGCTTTCATGTATGGATGCCTGTGCACTCATTATGTGAATCAGTTGCATTAAAAATCGTATGACAGAGGCCACAATATTAATGGCATATTTTTGTCAAATATTAAAATATGAAAGTTTGTGTTATTGATTGCTACATGTTAATAAATCAGCAGTTTGTGACTTAACACATTTTCCTTATCTTTGTGAACCATGTATGTATGTATGTATGTATGTATGTATTAAAGTGGGGACCTAGAGACAACAGAGATGAACTGAAAGTTTATTTAAAATATCAAGGTTCAGTTTTAATTGAGACATGTATCACCATGTTGATTATGTTGCCTAGCAACATTTTAATGCAGCTTAATTAATTTATCAGAATGATTTGCAATGCAGTAAGTCCCATTACACACACAAAATGTTACACGTGACCGCATGAGAGTATGAGAGTGTTTATCTTTCCATAAATGCCAGTAAACCAGCAGTTTCAAAAGTTAAATCACCAACTTTTGTGTAACTTCATTGTATCATTATGGAAATTATTATATCGTGTCTCTTCAGCAAGAGATCTCAAGAAGCCAGGAAGACACCCCCCTCCCACCCCCCCCCACCCCCCACCCCCGGGAATGTCTCATACCAGACAAGTGTAACCCCAAATGTTTGTGTGGTTGAATAATTATGGTGTATGCGTACGTGGAAATGGTGGTTGCACAGCAATCGCCAACACAGTGTAGCTGAGGCGCATTTGCCGACGTAGATGTAAAATCGCCTTAAGCACCATTCACAGGCTGCCCAGTACACTGGATCTCAACACTAATTCGCTGGGCAGATTCTTGTTGCGCACAGGCATGCCGTCCCACTCAGGAAGCAGCGTGTTAGACTGCGTGGCTAGCCGGATGGGCTATTGTGAATCATTCCCAAGTGTGACTCATAACCATCCTCTAACATGACAAGAAAGTTACTTTCTGACTTGGAATGTACTAACTAAATTAAATGTGTTTATCTGTTGCAACTGTGGGAATAGAATGAGCAAGAAAGTAAGGTCTGGGAATTTACACAGTGATCAGAGACAGCCGCTCGACAAGGATAGATGGCATACAAACCTCGGTAGCAGAAGATCCACTCTCTACTCCACAAATATTGAATGCTTCCAGTACCTAATCAGTGAACGATCTTGGAGAGAAGTATATGATACCTCTAATACTAACGAAAAGATGGAACATTTTTTGAACATTTTCAAGCATAATTTTGACATAGCTTTTCCACAAAGGAAAGTTATTTCCAAGAGCACAGATAGGTTCAGAAACTGGATTACACCAGGCATCAGAGTATCTTGTAAAAGGAAGCGGGAACTTTTTCTGCAGTCAAAAACTAACAGCAGTCCAGAATTTATTAATTATTTCAAAAAATACAAGCTAGTTTTGAAACGCATCATAAAGGAGGCAAAAATTAAGGAAAATGACAAATATATTATAAAGTCATCCAATAAAACTAAGTCCATGTGGAAAGCTGTGCAGGATCTTACTGGGAAGAAGACAACTCACAAAAATATTGTGATATCACATGATGGCAAGAATGTCACTGACCCTAGGGAAGTTGCAAATAGTTTCAATTCTTACCATGCAACTGTTGCTGGGAAATTAATGAAGGAAAAATTTGGAAATCCACCTAATACAACATGGAAAGAACTTTCATCTATTGAAATAAATAATATATCCATGTTCCTCAGTCCAGTAAGCCCAATAGAGCTCCTAAATACTATTAATTCACTGAAGAGTAAGTATTCAACTGGTATTGATGATATTCCAGATTATATTATAAAAATAACAGCAAGTCAAATACTTTCACCTTTATTGGACATATGCAATTCATCCTTATCATGTGGTGTCTTCCGTCAGCAACTGAAAATGGCAAAAGTAATACCCCTATATAAAAAAGGTGATCATCAATGTATGGGTAACTATAGGCCTGTGTCTCTATTGTCAGGGTTTTCGAAAATTATTGAAAAAGTGTTCCTTTCAAAACTAATTACATTCTTTGACAAGAATAATATTATTCCTGGATGTCAACATGGCTTCAGACCGCAGAGATCAATTGAAACTGCCTCTTTCAATTTGATAAACCATGTCTTAAACGCAGTGGACAACCACAGAAGTATCTCAGGTTTATTCTTGGACCTAACAAAAGCTTTTGATGTGATTGATCATTCTATACTCCTGAGGAAGCTCGAATGGTATGGTGTAAGAGGTGTGCCAAATCAGTGGGTCAAATCATATTTGGAATATCGCTCTCAGGTAACTGAAATTAAGTACACAGAAGGAAATGAACTCCAGGTACACGTTTCAGAACCATGTGGACTAACTCATGGTGTTCTGCAGGGCTCCATTTTAGGTCCCTTTCTTTTTTTGGTCTACATTAATGATTTCCCATCACACGTTAGGGATTCTGAACCAGTACTGTTTGCAGATGACACCAGTCTATTGATTGAAGGGAATAATGAAGAAAATCTTACTGCATCTGCAAAAGATATTACAAAAGGAGTGTCTGAATGGTTTACCAGAAACAGGCTAATAGTTAATCCCCAAAAAACGGTACTCATGAATTTCCACACCGATCAAAATAAAAATCTGGCACAACCTGTAATATGTATAGATAACCAAAACATTAGTTCTGTCAATGAAACTAAATTTCTTGGGATTCATATCCAGGAAAATCTTAAATGGAACACTCATATCACAGCCCTAAATTCAAAACTAGCAAAAATGAGCTATGTGGTAAGAATTCTCTGCAACAGTACTAGTGCAGAAACAGTTAGGGCTGTATACTTTGCTCGTGTACATTCAATACTGAAGTACGGTATCATTTTCTGGGGAAATGTACATCAGGCCATAACAGTTTTCAGGAAACAAAAGGCAATTATAAGAATAATGAAACAAGTGAGCAGCAGAAAATCATGCAAACCTTTCTTTAAAGATCTGAAGATCCTACCCCTTCTCTGCATTTATATACTGGAAGTAGTCATGCATGTCAAAAAAAGCATACTGAGAAAAGAAAAACTTTTTCCTCAAAACAAAAGTGCCCATGATTACAGTACCAGGTCAGACAGTGACATACATGTCAATCATTGTAACACCACATTATGCCAAAAAGGTGTATATCATGCATGAACAAAACTTTACAACAGATTACCAAGACATATAAAATCTCTTACTGAACTACAAAGCTTTAAAAGTCTGTGACATCCTACCTTCTGAAAAACTGCTACTATTCAGTCTCATAGTATCTTATGCAAGAAAAAATGTAATTTGTATCTTTAATTGTAGAAATAAGTTATAAATATACAGTATTTCAAAAATTTATAATTATTAACTGTACAGATCCAATTTGTCATAAAAATTTATAAAATTTATGTTTGACATTTGAAAATCCAATAGCTAAAAAGGATTTCTGTCCAATATCCTGTGTACAATATATGTACTTAAAAAGAGATTTATATGGACAAATAAATAAAATGAACTCAACGGAGGAATCAATGGCAACAGCAGCAGCTAGTTCACAGAGAATGTACCTGAGACCAAGGAGGTCCATAATATCAAGCAAGAATTTTTTTATGATACTGTAACAGAATATAGAAGGCTTCAAGCAGCATATAAAGAATGTAGTCCAATCCTGTACATATCAGTGTCATCACCCCAACAACAGCTCTCTCTTCCTCACAGGGAATTGTTGTCATTGTACATTCTAGGAAATAAATCTCAGTTGTAACAGAAGCAGCACCATGACCAACAGAGTCATGATGATAACATGTGCAGTTTTCATCAAAATGTTGTGGAATTAAAGAACAAACTTGACCAACTTTCTATAGTAATGATGCTGTTGCAATAAACAGTACCCAGACATTATGTTTTACAGAACAGCACTTAAGAGAAAGGCTTGAGTCAGTGAAACTGTACAGATATAATATAGCATGTTGCAATGGAGACACAATGGAAAAGAGTGAAGTGGTAATTTATGTTAAAGATAATTTAGTATTTAAGCCTATAGATGTAAATAATTTGTGGGCACAATTGACTACAAAAGATGACTTGTGCACTTTAGATTATAGGCAAGTGAATGGTGTGCATGGTTTTTTATCATTGTTGTCATACTTTTTGAGCAGTTGGTGGGTTCTTTGTATATGACTGAGCTTAATGTGTTTCTCTTGGTGTGTCAGTTTTGTGTGGCAACTTCATTGAAGAAACCAATCAAGCTACCTTTGTGTAAAATTGTGTCCATGTACTTAATCCAGATTTTTGACTGAATTTTCACCACCCTGACAGTGCCCCACTCACATTCCACTGTGCTTCTGCAACACGAACAAAAAGACAAATCTGTTTCTCCCCCCCCCCCCCCCTGCCCCTCCCTGCCCCCCCCCTCCCCATGTGGAATAAGGCCAACCAGGTTAAATGAGAAACATCCCAGTTTTGCTACCACTCTGCGCAAGAGCAATTGGGTTTTATATGCTGTCATCCTCTGATAACATAACCAAATGCCATGTGGACACAATGTTCTTCATGTTTGTACACCATGGCATTCGTTACCTAAATTGCCTTTATTTTTACCTGACCATCCACGAACTTGGTTTTGCTGTAACAGAGATTGTTCTGACTATCCACGACACTGTTGATAGTGCATCAAAGTTTTCTCCTTTGTTAATGCAATATTGGTGACTATGTATCTTTCATAAGTGAGATGATCCAACCATCACCTCTGACCACATCCTAATTTTAAAAAGCAAAAGTAGCCTTCCTGTAATGTTTGTTCAAATCACTAGAGCAACAAGTACAAGAGTTTATTCTGAGAAGCTAGATCGTAGGACACATTCCCAGTTCTGAAAGCATCTGTGAGAATTAATAGACACTACTCTAATGCCTGACAATGCACTGTGGGGTGCATGGTGAAGCAAATTACCTATTCTAACACAAATTTCCTTGATTTTAGGTGAGGACAAGATGCAAGAGAGCAAGCTGCAAATCGCCGACCAGACACTCAGACTGGAGAAGAATAGAGAAGGAACTCGGCTGTGCCCTTTCAAAGGAACCATACCAGCTTTTGCCTTAAACAATTTAGGGAAATAATGGAAGACCTAAATCAAGATAGCCAGACTTGGGTTTGTAACGTCATCCTTCTTAATGTGGGTCCAGTGAGCTAAAGACTGTGCTACCTCACTTGGTACTTAGAGTGACAATGGCCATCATGCACCCTCTCACAGTGACTGGCAGCTAAAGTGGTACAAACACATCCAGAGGAACATGACAGTGCTGCTGAATGTAAAAAAACATCCATCTCATAGGAATGCTAGCAATCAACTGTGTACGCATGACTGGTCTCTGGCCAAAATTATTCTTAGTTTCAACTACTATGAACAGAGGGCATACTGGTGTTGGTTCCATACATATCTTGGAGAAAACGCTAGCAACTGTTATACAAATTTACTCATAACCAAATATTGGTTATGACCTCTAGTCATCACAGGTCATGGCACAATTCAAGAACACCTATATCTTAAGTGTCTGAGCCAAACTCATTGACTTAGTTTCCAAGCACAGTGGCAGATTATATGTTCTTGTCAAAAATACATATCAGTATTTTCTAGTCAACTTGGACTCTGAAATAAGCACCATACAAAAGACAGCAGCTCAACTACATACACTATGTGATCAAAAGTATCCAGACACCCCCAAAAACATACATTTTTCGTATTAGGTGCATTGTGCTGCCAGGTAGTCCATACCAGTGACCTCAGTAGTCATTATACATCATGAGAGAGCAGAATGGGGTGCTCCGCAGAACTCACAGACTTCGAATGTGGTCAGGTGATTGGGTGTCAATTGTGTCATACGTCTGTACACGAGATTGTGTCATACGTCTGTACACGAGATTTCCACACTCCTAAACATCACTAGGTCCACTGTTTCCGATGTGATAGCAAAGTAGAAATGTGAAGGGACACATACAGCACTACAGTGTACAAGTTGACCTCGTCTGTTGACTGACAGAGACTGCTGACAGGTAAAGAGGGTCATAATGTGTAATAGGCAGGCATCTACCCACATGATCACACAGGAATTACAAACTGCATCAGGATCCACTGCAAGTACTATGACAGTTAGGCAGGAAGTGAGAAAACTTGGAGTTCATGGTTGAGTGGCTGCTCATAAGCCACACATCACGCCAGTAAATGCCAAACAACGCCTCGCTGGGTGTAAGGAGCGTAAGCATTGGATGACTGAACAGTGGAAAAATGTTGTATGGGGTGACGAATAACGGTACACAATGTGGCAATCTGATGGCATGGTGTGGGTATGGAGAATGCCCGGTGACCGTCATCTGCCAGAGTGTGTAGTGCCAACAGTAAAATTTGGAGGCCATGGTGTTATGATGTGGTCATGTTTTTCATGGAGGTGGCTTGAACCCTTGTTGTTTTGTGTGCCACTATCACAGCACAGGCCTACATTAATGTTTTAAGCACCTTCTTCCTTCCAACTGTTGAAGAGCAATTCAGGGATGGTGACTGCATCTTTCAACACAACTGAGCACCTGTTCATAATGCATGGCCTGTGGCGGAGTGATTACATGACAATAACATCCCTGTAATGGACTGGTCTGCACAGAGTCCTGAACTGAATACTACAGAACATCTTTGGGATGTTTTGGAATGCCAACTTTGTGCCAGGCCTCACCAACTGACATCAATACCTCTCCTCAGTGCAGCACTCCATGAAGAATGGACTGCCATTCCACAAGAAACCTTCCAGCACCTGCTTGAACCTATGCCTGCGAGAGTGGAAGCTGTCATCAAGGCTAAGTGTGGGCCCACACCATATTGAATTCCAGCATAGAAAGTGCCACGCTAGGTGTCTGGATACTTTTGATCACATAGTGTATCTTGGATTCTCTATGACAGCTCATAGCAAACAAGACGCAATTACAGTACATGGTACTACCAACTGCACAGTTGATTTGTGTCTATGTACCCTGTTTACTTGGATGTTTATTGTGGCTCTTGTCAATGAACTACTGTTGGGCATGATCTTTTTACAACACTTCCACCTGTGGAACACTGACATATGGCAAACTGTCCAAGCAATAGCAGAGATTTAGTGCCTGGCATTGTTGGAAGATCACTTGTACCTATGCCTCCAAACTTGACAGATTCATACATGTGATCCATGAAAGAGCTGATGTGAACGTGGTATATTGCAATTAAATGGATGAAAACCTCGTTCTACATGAAACTGTCGGACAGCAGCAGTGAGTTGGAAAAGGTCAATTATTTGTATATTTTCCAGCACTGAATTATCTCCACCTTCAAACCCAAACTCAAAGAACTTTTGCAAGACAGAGAAAAACTACAGATATGATGAGCTACTTTAGTGGCTCTTCCAGAGAGGATGGATTTATTTACCTGGACAAGGGGCTAAGAAAGGCATTGTTGGCATTGGACGCTGTGGACACAGGGGTCTGAGAGGGTGTAAAACAGATACACAGGGATGCAGTTCAAGACATTCACAAATATACTGACCAGTTGGAACCCACAGTGACACTTGTTAGCTGGTGCTTCAGTATTCAGTATCATTGACTCTGAAAATGCATACCTAAAGATTCCAATTCCCTAGAGAATATACGCATAACTGCCACTATTATTCTTTTTCATCTGGTTTTCTTCCTCATTCCAACCATGGACTTCAAGTGGTAACTTCAGAATAAATTCAGGTCTATGACGGTGATGTTAGTGAATCACCACTTTATCCAGTGCTATCAATGCTATTCCCATCTTCCTACAACACACTGGACTATGGAGAATACTGCCCGCAGAACCAAAACCTCACCAGGACCCCTTGTCTTTCATAAGGCTCAACATCTGATGCCCATCAAGTTACATGTGACTAAAACAGCTATTGAAGCTTTATTAAATTCTGGTATTGTACAATCATTGGACAGTGTGTGGGTTTCTCCGATCCACCTGGTACCTAAAAAGGATGGCACATACAGAATGAGTAGGGATTATCATGCACTGAACTCTCAAATGGTACCTAAAAGAAATCCGATTCCCAATATTCAAGACTTTGCCCACTCATTAGCTGGAGCTCCAATATTCAGTGTTATTGAATGTGAAAAGGCATACCTACAGATTTCAATGGCCCCAGAGGATATACCTGAAACTGCCATTTATACTCCTTTTCATCTGCATGCTATATGGGTTAAAAATGATGGCCAAAAGTGGCAGCTTTTCATCAGTAGGATTCTCCGTAAACTACCTTTCTGCTTCCTGCATTCGAATGACATCCTGATTTTCTCCTCATATCCTGAACAACATAAAGAGCACTTCCACCTGAGAGCTAGATGCAAATTGCTGACCAGATTTTTGTGATTCTGCATCAGCGCTATGAAGAGGCCAACAGTGACTGACAGTGGCAATGGCCATCATGCACTCTGTCACAGTGGCTGGCAGCTGAAGTGAGACAAATACATCCAGAGGAACAGGACAGTGCCACTGAATGTAAACAACTTCCATCTCACAGGAAAGCTAGCAATCAGCTGTGCATGGCAGACTGGTCCCCAGCCAACATTATTCATGGTTTCAACTACTACCAACAGAGGGCATGCTGATGTTGGTTCCATATACATCTTGGAGCAAATGCTAGCAACTGTTCTACACCTTACTCATAACCAAATACTGGTTGTGACCTCCTGTCATCACAGGTCATGGCATGATTGAAGAACACCTACATCCTAAGTGCATGAGCCAAACTAATTAACTTAGTTTCCAAGCACAGATTATATGTTCTTGACAAAAATAAATATCAGTATTTTATAGGTGGGGCATGCTCCAGGGTGACTTAAATTGTACCCAATTCAAAGGCTTGCTGTCAGAAAGCTTAATGGAGAAAAGGGGGAAAGTCTTCCTCGGGAGACATCACAATATAGTCTGGCTTCTTCCCCCGGAATGTCAATGACTTGCAACTGCAATGCCAACATGGCATTAGTGATGAACGATTGGAGCTCTCGGTCATCCCGTTGTGCATGTGCCAGTTCTGAAAACGTAATAGGCTTCTCTACACTGCTGATGCATGAGAGACAGTCAGACACTACATTATTGATCCCAGAAATGTACCTCAAATCTGTACTAAATTGGCTTACAAACTCTTCATGGTTGAACTGCTCGGGAAAGCAGTTGATGCTATTCCTTTTGAATGCATAGATAAGTGATTTTTGATCCATGTATAGTGTGAATATCCTCGCTTCTATTTGTGGATGGAAGTGTTTAACTGCCTCATACATGGCCAGGAGTTCGCAGTCATATGCACTCCAGTTATGTTGAGACAGCGACAATTTGCGGGAGAAATACGTGAGCAGTTGCCACGAATCTTCTGACCATTGTTGGACCACACCAAAAGCTGTTTAACTCACATATACCAATAATGCCAATGGTGTGTCCAGCTTAGGGTGCACAAGCTGAGCTGTGTTTCATGGTCTTGAAAGCAGAGCACATTGTTTCAGTCCACTGCACTGGAGTCCCACCTTGAACCTTGGGGCTAGAAAGAGCTGCATTCAATGGCTCTTGCAGTTCTGCTGTTTGGGTAAGCGTTGGTGGTAATGGTTTAGCATGCCTAAAAACTGGTGTAACTCCTTAACTGTTGACAGTTGTGCTGTCTGCAAGATTGCTTTGACCTTCCCAGTTAGTGGTAGGAAGCCTATAGATGAAATGCAGTGGCCACAGAATGAAACCTCACGCTGCCCAAAATCTCACTTGGCCATATTCAACACCAAACCAAACTGTTCTAGACACTTAAATAGTTGTGGAATCTGTTGGTGATGTTGCTTCCTGGTGGCAGAAAACATAAGTATGTCATCCAGGTATTTGAAGCAAAATGGTAGTTTGCTCTCAAAGAGCCCACATGGAGTGATTGTCACTGTCTTGGGAATGTCATAGATATCTGTGTATATACTTTGACACAGTCCAAAATAATGAGTATTGTTGCGCTGTGCAGCGCATAATTATTGTCATGCAACAAAGGCATGGCATATCAAGCACGCATCTTCTAGCACTGAGTGCACAATAGTCACCACACAGACGCCTACCTCTTTCTTCCTTTGGGACAAGATGCAGTACAGACGACCACAGGCTACTTAATGGCTGAATTATGGTCACCTTAAGCACCATGTGGAATTCTGCTTTATCAATGACCAAATGATCAGGTGCCAATCTTCTGGGTCTACAAGACATCAGTGGACTATCTGTGGTTTTTATTTGGTGTACATTACTGTTTGCAACAGGCATATGTGTGTCTGGTGGTCTGGTCAAGATCAGAGATTTTCATAGCAGTGCAGCATACTCCTTGTCACATGCCTGTTTTAGCTTGGCAATAAGTACCAATGTGTTATAGTGAAAACCTGTTGCGATCAGTCCAGTAATGATGTTGACCCAGTTTGGCATTGTCTACATCTCGTAAAAGATGGTAATGTGCCAGAGGATCAGCTACTATTACCGTCTCTGTAACACTGATGATGGTAATGTGCCAGAGGATCAGCTACTATTACCAGCTCTGTAACACTGATGATAGTGAAGTCCCATGTAAACCAACAGCACAGTGCCAAATTTAAGTCTCTCTGCTGGTACCATATGTAGAGATGGATGAGTAATTTGCAGCAGACAAACAAAATGCAGTCAATGGTCCAAAACCAGTTTCGACTTGGGCAAATCATAATGTTGGGTTGTTTGGATAGAATGGAAGTAAACAGACAGCTACTATGGACACTGTTGGTGTGCCTGTATCATGCATGTCATTTAAATTCCTTAGTAGTCACTCACCAATCTTCATCAGCCCAGATTACACCTGGGTCACCACTTGCTGGAATTACCTCCTGTGTGCAGTGGACTCCTGACCTATTAAGCAGAACCCAGAAACCCGCTACCCGATGGCACAAGTCAGGGAATCTGCAACCTACACAGTCACAGAACCGCGTGAGCCCCTGATTCATACCCTCTACATGGCTCTGCACCAAAGGACCACACTCGGTTCTATTGACAATGCTGCAGATGGTGAGCTCCATCTTAATCTCGGAAGCAAGACTGGTTGTCTTTACCATTTCCACTAGCTGCCCAAAACAAGAGAGAATCTCCTCCATTCCAAAGCAACACAAGTCATTGGTACCAACATGAGGCACCACCTGCAGTTGGCTGCACCCTGTACTCTTCATGGCATCTGGAAGCACCCTTTCCACATCCAGAATGACTCCCGTTGGTGTGCATACGGAGTGCGCACTGGCTTCCTTCCCCTCCTTGGCAGCCATGTTCCTAAGGGGCACCGTTATGCACCTAACGTTGGAGCTCCCAGTTGTGATTCACATGTAAACAAGACAAAGATGGGTGCTACCTTTTGGACACATCCTTCTTTAGATCTACATAACTTACACACACATACACATACACGTATTCATACTGCTACATTGTCCAGTCTTACTACATTGTGCTCATACTGCAGCTTGACTGAGGTCAGATGTCATACCTGGTGGAGTGATGAGAGAAGGAAGGAGGTAGGGACTATGAGGGAAGGTTAGGAAGATGGGCTGATAGCTGAAAGGAAAAGGCAGTAGGCACACAGTGTAGGAATGTGACACCAATTATCTTGTTCTGAGGAAGATGGGCTGATAGCTGAAAGGAAAAGGCAGCAGGCACACAGTGTAGGAATGTGACACCAATTATCTTGTTCTGCCTGCATGCCAGAAGAGACATATGCAGTGCACTGCACAATAATGTAGAAGAGTGGATTGAAAGCAGGAAATAGAGCTGAAAAAGAGGGAAGCTGTGGAGAGGAAGGTATGAGTGCATGACGAGTAATGTTAGGGTCATGGGGCAGATGTGGAGATGGGTGTGGGTCATGAGCTAACCAAGACTGAGGTCAATGCAATTATGTGACTCAAGATTGTATTGCAACATAAGAATCTACATAATTCAGAGAAGCTGGTGATGTGGGGAAGGATTCAGATGATACAGGATATGAAGCAGCCAAACTTTGTTGTGCTCAGCAGCATGTTGTGGCACTGAATGGTGAACTCTTCTCTTGTATGATGTAACTGCTTTGACAGGTGGCTCCCCCTCTGCCTGTCTGTGATGGTCTTAGATAAGACTTTCAACACACAGAGCAAAGAACTGCTCATCAAGGCAAATGCACAAATGTGGGTGACCATATTGACACACATTACCCACAAATGTAGTCCATGAACAAATTTCTCATGCCATTTCCACATGTGCTTCTGATTCTCTAATCACTCATAGGTAAATACTGCAAAGAAACACTCCTCTCATCACCCAGTATCATTCCAAACCGGAACAGCATAACCATGTCCTTGGTCAGGACTATGACTACTTATCATGGTGCCTGGAAATGAGGAACAATACATGCACAATCCTTCTCACCCCTTCCAAAGTGGGATTCTGCTGCTCACCTAATCTGTGTAATATCCTAGTACATTATTACGCTACATCTATTCCCAACGCTTTGCCAAATGGATTACATCCTGTGGAAAACTCAAGATGCAAGACCTGCCTGATACAACCAACCAACACATCTTACTCCAGTCCAATCAGTGTCTTCTCTTGTACCTATAAGAGGCCCAACCACCTGTGACAGCGTCATATCATACATCATCTATGCAGTAATTCCTGCACAGTATTTTATGTGGGATTGACCACTAACCAGTTGCCCACATGAATGAAACACCATCACCAAAGTCTGGGCAAGAGCTAAGCTAACCATTTTAACAATTCAATTAAAATCATCCAAAATTAATAAATTTGCAGTAAATGAGTATGATTTACTTGGCATGAAATCATTTCACATCACTATATGCCAGTGACAGAGTTGCCAACATTAAAGATAAATTTGTGGTACTTCATTTGATTGCATGATGTGTTGGTACAGGATTTGTTTAAGTAATGTGACACTAATTCCTTCAAGTTAAATTTGTTCAAAAAGGTGAAAACGAACAGTCAGCCTTTCATAAAAGGTTCTCGCGGCAACTTCAAATCAAGTAATAACACACATGTGGTCCATGCCACAGATGTTTTTATATTTCTTAAGCAATCACTACTTTTGTCTCTTTAGTACAAAGTCAGTAACAGCTGATTTTATTAAAGAAAGAAAATCTTATAACAAATTTCATATTCATAACATTCATAATTCCATCTAAAATTATTACCATTGTAAACTTTTATAAATCTGACATTTCTGATACAAACAGGTGAACTACTTCTTTTATGGCATTTTCTACTGAGATCATGCTTTGTCAGTAACCACACATATTCAGTAATCATTCATTAAATGAACACATTATTATATTTATATTATGTTTGCATGAAAAATCATATCTTTGTGTTTATGTAGGCATCAGTGCTTGCATATTTTTATTCCTAATTATTAACTTCTGCAATTATGAAACATAATTTGAAGGGAAACTGAATACCTCCTATGTGAAAATGTAAACTGTCTACTCAACTCAATATCAAAATGCTAAAGTTCCAGAAGGACAAGTCTGGAAAGAAAAGAAATGGATGTATCAGCAGCTCCACTAAACCTCATGTAAAGCATTAAACCCTAGCTGAGAGAGTTAAATTTCACCACCCGGTAACAGAACATGCTGCTGAGCACAACACGCTCAATTTTAATGGCTGCTTCAGAACCTGTACTATTTGGCTCCACACTCCACAATACCTACTTCTCTGAATTAGGTAGATGGGAATTATCCTTGCAACCAGTCCTGTTACTGCCCAAGACTTGATCTCCACTAGCCCCTGCCCCCACATTCACCCATGTCCACTCTAACTTCACTCATCCTACACTCACACCCTGGTCTCCATAGCCTCCCTTTTCCTCTATTCTATCTCCTTCTCCCAATCCACTCCTCCAAGTTTCTGAACACTACACATAACTCTGCCTGCATGCAGCCACAGTGAGCTCACCAGAGCTCGCTGCTGCTTCTCTCTCCTAGTCATCAGCTGTCCTTCCTCAACCCTCTCTCATTCACAACCTCCTTTCTCCAGTCACCCATTCCACCGGACATGAGCCCTCAACCACAACAGAGCTGTAGTGTTGACACAGTGTAGCCACATGGCACATGTGGCCATACAGGTGCATGTGTATGTATGTATATATGTATGTGTACTTTGTAGATCTGAAGAAGGATTCATCTGAAAGGCAGCGACATCCTCCATCTTGTTTATGTGCTTAATCAGTGTCTCAGGACCTCAAATATTTGGTGACCTGTTACTTTACTCCTTAAATTATTTATTAGTTTACATTACTTACATGAATAAATACCCCTATGAAGTCGAATTGCAAAGTGTTCCCTAATGAGAACTAGATGGAAAGGTATACAATGTAGCATTATTGTACCAAAGTGGTGAGTAAATTGTGCCACCATAATACTGGGTAAATGACTCAGAAAATCATTCACTAGGAATACTATCTTTATCATGGTATTTATGTATGACATTCTGGAAATACAGTTATTGTTATTAATACAGGTATGCATCATTGTGAAGAAAAAAATTTCAATAAGAAAAACTTTGTTAACAAAATGTAAA
The DNA here is from genome assembly GCF_021461385.2 of Schistocerca piceifrons. Lineage (NCBI taxonomy): Eukaryota > Metazoa > Arthropoda > Insecta > Orthoptera > Acrididae > Schistocerca > Schistocerca piceifrons. Next base: position 794,045,500 of record NC_060140.1, read on the forward strand.
TGATTACAATTCTAAATTCTTTCTTTAGATGAATCTAACAACAGTATATTTGAAACTGAAAAACATAGTATAGAAAAAGATTATATTTAACATTGTTATGGTACTTGATTTTTGTATGTCAAATGAGCCATCTACATCCACACAGATACTCCACATGCTACCATACAGCGTGTGGTGGAAGGTACCCTGTCCTCCACCAGTCATTTCCTTTCCTATTACACTCGCAAATAGAGTGATGGAATAACGACTGTCTATATGCTTTCCTATGAGCCCTAATTTCTCAAATCTTATCTTCGTGGTCCTTGCGTGCAGTGTATGTTGGTGGCAGTTGAATCGTTTGGCAGTCAGCTTCAAATTCCAGTTCTCTAAATTTTCTCAGTAGTGTTTCTTGAAAAGAATGTTGCCTTCCCTACAGGGATTCCCATTTGAGTTCCTGATGCATCTCCTTAACACTTACATGTTGTTCAAACCTACCAGTAACAAATCTAACAGCCCATCTCTGAATTGCTTTGATGTCTTCCTTCAATTCAACTTGCAGTTTCCATACATTCAAGCAGTACTCTAAAATAGGTTGCACAAGCATCCTATATGTGGTCTCCTTTACAGGTAAACCACTCTTTCATAAAATTTCTCCAATAAACTGAAGTTGACCATTTGCCTTCCTTACCTTCTCATATGCTCATTCATATCACTTTGCAATGTTACACCCAGATATTTAAACAACCTGTAGGTCAAGCAGGACACTAGTAATACTGCAAGCAAACATTACAGATTTGTTCTTCCGACTCATCTGCATCAATTTACATTTTTACACATATAGAGCTAGTTGCCATTCATCACATAAACTAGTAATTTTGTCTAAGTCGTCTCGCATCTCCCTACAGTCACTGAGCTCCGACACTTTACCATACACCATGGCATCATCAGCAAACAACTGCAGATTGCTGCCCACCCTGTCTGCCAGTTCATATATGTATATAGGGAACAACAGCAGTCCTATCACACTTCCCTGGGGCACTCCTCATGATACCCTTGTCTCTGATGAACATTCACCATTGAGAACAACATACTGGCTTCTATTACTTAAGAAGTCTTCAAGCCACTCCCATATATGTCAAGTTATTCCACATGCTCATACCTTCATTATCAGCCTGTAATGAGTCACCATACCAAATGCTTTTCAGAAATCTAGAAATATGAAATCTGCCTGTTGCTCTTCTTCCATAATTCACAAAATGTCATGTGAGAAAAGGGCAAGTAGAGTTTCACATGAGCAATGCTTTCTAAAACCATACTGATTCATGGACATAAGCTTCTCAGTCACAAGGAAGTTAATTATATTCAAACGAGAATATGTTCAAGGATTCTGCAGCAAACCAAAGTGAGGGATATTGATCTGTAATTTTGGAGGCTCATTCTTTTGCCCTTCTTATATACTGGAGTCACCTGCACTTTTTCACAGTTACTTAGGACTTTGTGCTGAGTGACAGATTCAAGATAAAAGAAAATGCCGTAGGGTACTCTTTGTAAAGATTTGAAAGCAAATAAATCACCAAGCCTAGATTCCATCTGGACTTGGTGATTTATTTGCTTTCAAATCTTTCAGTTGTTTCTCTACACCAGGGATGCTTATTACCATGTCCTCCATATGGGAGTCTGTCTAGTGGTCAAATGACATATGTTTGTACAGTTCTCCTGTGTGAATGATTTCTTGAACATGAAATTTAAAACTTTGGCTTTCATTTTGCTATCTACAACTGCCGCAGCAGACTGGTCAACAAGGGACTGAATGGAAGCCTTAGACCCACTTAGCGATTTTACGTAGGCCATTTTCAGCAGAAAGGTAAAAACCATATATCTCTTTTTTGACACCCAAATTATATTTCCGAGTTTATTATATTTCAGAAATATTCTATGAAAATGAAAACAGCTATTAAATGAACGATTCCCATATCCACTTGTAAAGTAGCAGCATTAGAGTAACACTCATTACTATACCTTTAACAGTGTGTTGATCCCTTTCACTACTTTGCCAACAACAACACTATTTCCATCAAGAGCATGCAACTCCCTGAAAGTGATATTAAATTGTGAAGAGTTTTTTGTTGCAGAAATACTTGTCATTGAGAGAACACCTGCAATCAAAATCCCATATATTATTAATTATATAGCTTATATATCTAAAACAAAGATGATGTTACTTACCAAATGAAAGTGCTGGCAGGTCGACAGACACACAAACAAACACAAACATACACACAAAAAATTCAAGCTTTCGCAACAAGATATATTTTTCCTACAAGATATATTTTTCCTATGTGGAATGTTTCCCTCTATTATAACCATATAATTATATAGCTTATTAGACTTGCAACTAAATGTGATTTAAATTAAATAGCATTATATTTTAGTAATAACTGTCATTTCATTATTGGTATTACACACTGATGTTTTATGTACTGGGATTTGTGTCATAATGCGGTCCTGCTCTATGATCACCCTATTCAATGTTGTCAGTATTAAAGAAATACTCTTGATGTAAAAATTTATATACAATTAATATGTTTAGGTGATATTAGTTAGCAAAATAAAGCAAATTATATGTCTAATAAACTGACCAGCATTTGCTTCTCAGCAAGCAGACTTCATTAAAATAATGACACACTTTTCTGAGCAGAAATTCTTAAATGTCTCACTGTTTTGCTTTTATACGGGTATCTCAATAGAGAAATGCTTTTATAACTTCACAAAGATAATTCTGACAGAACTAAACAAAAACAAAAAACTGAAACTTTGCCAAAGCCTGTGTTGTGAGCAACTTGAAATTATACATAAGTAACCAAACTGCTATGGCAGAAATGCCATTCCTCATGCACAAATGAAATTTTATCTTTGGGCAAATGTCATGGCTATCAGTAACAAAAAAGTGTACATGACAGAAAGTATAGAAGATTACACCTCTACTGAAACATAGCTAAGCAGATTTACTCCATTTGCTATACTACTGCCCCTTAAATAACTATTTTTTCCCTTGTCTATTGATTGCATGTATACACATAATGCATGTACCATGGGAACACAAAATTGTCATATTATTATTTGTGTGATATTTTATGTAATCTTATTATCCACCTCACAATGTAAAATCTGATAATTCAAATGACCTATTTAGTTTTGCTTAAAACCTTGATAATTAGGAGTAATCAGTAACTGAGAATGCTCCCATTCTAGGTGATCAAGAAAATGCGATGAGCAATTAACTGTTTATTTGCAAAAATCCCTAGCTCATTAATAAGCCCTGATTTCACTCTTTCCCATGACTAGTTTATTTTTTTCTGAAAGCTCATTAACTAGGAAAATATCCATAATTAAATTGGCAGCCAAAGTACTTTCCTTATTTGAGACCTTAAGCTTATTTATTTCCCATATTTGATGCTATACTTTTGTTATGATAGCTTTTCCTGAATCAGGTAATGCATTTGTTTAGCCAAATAATTCACTAGTCAAGAAATTGTGTAAATCAGAGAAATTAAGAACCTGGAAATTTTACAAGAAAATAGGTAATGCACTGTGTAGGGATACAGTGTATCAGTCAACTTTAATCATTTTCTAATCATCTAACATACAGTTAAACAAACAATGGAAAATCCAGGATGGAATGTAACAATATTATGAAAAAGATGCTACTCAGCATCTCCACTATATGGTGAGCAGTAACTATCCTTTAGTAATACTGATACTGTAAAACAAGATTATTGTTGAGCTAGATAGGTTGACACTACTGCTAAATCTGACACTAAGCTGAAATGTAATTACCAAATTCACAAAACATACATATGCCTTTCTTTATATATTCTCTCTGGGCAGTGAATCCTCAGTCCATGCTTAGCTGTCACCTGGGTAATGTCTCCAAGATGGAGTCTGTATTAACATCTCAGTATAAAAGTTCGTGCCTAGCTATCACACAGTCAACAACTATTTGCCAAAGTGTGTATAAAAGTTGATACTAGTAGGTATCTTTATAAACTCTTTTTGGTTAGTATTTATGCATGTGAGTGTGTCTGATATTTGTACTTTTACCTTTCCTCTATTAAAATTTTTTATGGCTCACTTGAACAACTGCATAATTGACTATTTTCTTATGGACTGTGATCTGTAGAAAGCTGATGTGTACATAAACTCGAGTGTTGAGGTTGTTTTGGAACTTTTATGAATATTTTGCCATCGATAATTATCATAACTTGTATGAGCTAGCTTGGTATTTGTGAGGTATAATCAGATGTGTAAGGCAAACTGGTCACTGCTCAAATATAATTGGAACAAATGTGCAAATAAGTCAACCTTAAATCCACAGTATTTCTTCTGTTATTGGTTAACTAAGTTAACAATCCAAATAGTTTTCATTAAAAGAGTATGAGTTTACAATGCTATTGAGGATACACAGTCTGCATCAGCAACGAGATTAGTAGTATTACACTGTCTGCCTACTGTCATCATTGTAAAATTTACAAGCTTAACACCTCATCTAGTTATAGGAGACATGCAGCACCTTGAAGTAGGGAACTGCCTGTAGGGGTGATATACAGTGGGGTAATTTGAGAATGAACCTTTCAATCTGCAATGAAACTTCCTAACGCATAAAACTTTGTGCCAGACCAGAAATATTGCCGTTCGTGGACAATGCTGTTACTAACAGTGCTACACAGACATGTTTCAACAGTAAGAGAGAGATACTAGCAGAGGTAGGACATGGCAATTTGTGAGTCATGCCTGGATGGCTCAGTCAGTAAGACAACTTACCATGTAAGGCCAAGTCCTGGATTTGAAGCACGGTCAGACACAGTTTTCATCTGCTAGGAAGTTTCAAGAGGGGACTCAGTATGCTCTGAATCTATTAAAGTAGATGTAAAGGCACCCTGAAGAGTAAGGCTCTGGTGAAGCCATGCTAGATGCAGCTGACCTGTTGTGGCCAAAATTTGCTTTAAAAACAAAAAGCTCAAACTGGCAACATCAAATTGGTATGGTGATATTTCACAGCTCTATGTTACACTTGCTACCAGAACCAAATGGAAACAGATTAGCAGGATAAGAACATTCAATATTCTACTATAGACACATAAAAATGAAGGACTCATCAACTGCACAGAAATGATCTGACTCCTGCTTCCCGTGTTAAGAGAAATGAAATGGAAAAATTATGGATAAATTAAATGTCAGATTGTAACATAAGATTTACTATTTTGGAAATGGATCCAATGTGAAGAAGAAAATAGGATTTTTATTACATAAAAACATAGATGCTTGCAATCGGATTGAATTTGTTAGTGAAAGGATAATCAAGTTGCTTATGAGCTTGTGGAGCAAAAGGTACAGCATGTTCCAAAGCTATACCAATCAAGATGACCAAAAGAATAAAAGGCAACTCCCTGAATAATGTGGACTGAAAAAAATCTAATATTAATGGGCAGTTTTAATGCACAAGTTGGTTCATGACCACACCCTGAGAAGCTAAGAAGCAGAAATGCAGAGGCACAACATCTGCGGATCTGTGCATGTAAAACAGTGTGATGGTAGTCAAAACTTCATACAAGGAAACAACTCCTATAAAATAATAATTGTAGCTGGAATTTTAAAGTCAGTCAGATACTTTTACATCAATATGTATTGAAGACAATGAATGACATCATTTCCAGTGAAAAACTGGATGGAGACTATAGACTATTAGTACCAAATATTTTATAGGGAAGACTTCCCACAGACTATAACAAAAAAATTTCAGAAGTAAAAATTTGTCAAACTATTGAACCAAGTATAAAGCAAAACTACATAATGTGTTCATTTGATATTGCTAAGAGAATAACTATAATCAAAAGATAAAGAATGGGCAGCGTCAATAGTTTGACCCGAGTTCACATGGAGGAAGCAGTTATTTAAAATAAAAAATGGAAGATCAACTTCCTTAAAATTAATTCAGTGCATAAATTGGATAAATCAAGCACCACTGGTTGTGCAAAATTCTGAACAGAATATGGAAAGGACATGGAATAGCTAATAATTGGAAGCAGAGAGTCATCATTACATTATTTAAAATAGGTGACAGGAAGAAGTGCACTTTCTATGGAAATATGACTAGTATTCCATGGACTAAAACTCTCTGAGTCTGTCCTCCAGAACAGAACAAGAAAAGCTAATGTATCTACACTGCAACAGGAAAAAAATTCTTTTAGGCCTCAAAGATCCTTGCCTGTCTATATTGTGAATCCTCTCTTCTTTGGCCATCATCAGTTATTTTGCTGTCCAAATAGCAAAACGTATCTACTACTTTAAGTGTCTAGTTTCCTAATCTAATTCCCTTAGCATCACTTTATTTGCCTTTTGTTGATGTTCGTCTTATACCCTCCCTTCAAGACTCTGTCCGTTCCATTCAACTGCTCTTCCAAGCCCTTTGCTGTCTCTAACAGAATAACAATGTCATTGGCAAACCTCAAAGTTTCTATTTCTTCTTCCTGTACTTTAATTCCTACTTCAAATTTTTTGTTGGCTTCTTTTACTGCTTTTTCAATGTACAGATTGAAGAACATCAGGGATAGGTTACAACCCTGTCTCACTCCCTTCTCTGTACAAGTTGTTTCTGTACAAGTTGTAAATAGCCTTTCACTCTCTGTATTTTACCTGTGCTACCTTCAGAACTTCAAAGAGAGTATACCAATCAACATTGTCAAAAGCTTTCTCTAAGTCTACAAATGCTATAAATGTAAGTTTGCCTTGACCTATATTCTAAGATAAGTCATAGGGTCAGTATTGCCTCATGTGTTCCTACATTTCTCTGGAATCCAAACTGATCTTCCCTGAGATTGGCTTCTACCAATTTTTCCATTCTTCTGAAAGGAATTCTTGTTAGTATTGGGCAAACATAACTTCTTAATCTGATAGTTCAGCATTTACACACTTGTGAGCAACTGCTCTCTTTGGAATTGGAATTACTACATTCTTCTTTAAGCCTGAGGGTATTTCACCTGTCTCATACATCTTGCACACCTGATGAAAGAGTTCTGGCATAGCGAGCTTTCCCAAGGCTGACGGTAGGTCAGACGGAATATCGTCTACTCCCAGGGCCTTGTTTCAACTTAGAACTTTCAGAACTTCGTCAAATTCTTCTTGCAGTATCATGTCTCCCATCTCATCTACATCCACTTTCCTTTCTATAATATTGCCTTCAAGTTCATCACACTTGTATAGACCCTCTATATACTCCTTTCACCTTTCAGCTTTCCCTTCCTTGCTTAAGGCTAGTTTTCCCTCTGAGCTCTTGATATTCATACAGCTGCTTCTCTTTTTCTTAAAGGCCACTTTAATTTTCCTGTAAGTGGAAGCTAAATTTCCCCTGGTGAAATATGCTTCTAAATCCTTACATTTGTGCTTTAGTCATTCCTGCTTAGCCATTTTGCACCCCTGTCAATCTGATCTTTTAAACATTTGTATTCTCTTTTGCCTGCTTCATTTGCTGCATTTTTATATTTTCTACTTCCATCAGTTAAATTCAATATCTCTTGTGTTGTCCAAGGACTTCTACTAGGCTTTGTCTTTTTAACAATTTGATGCTCTGCTGCCTTCACTATTTCATCTCTTAAAGCTACCCATTCATCTTGTAATGTATTCCTTTCTCCTGTTCTAGGCAACCATTGCCTAATGCTCCCTCTGAAACTCTCAGCAAACTCTGGTCCTTTCAACTTTTCCAGGTCCCATCTCCTTAATTTCCTACCCTTTTCCAATTTTAATCTACAGTTCATAACCAATAAATTGTGGTTAGAGACCACATTTGCCACTGGAAATTTCTTACTGTTTAAAATCTGGATCCTAAATCTCTGTCTCGCCACTATGTAGTCAATCTGAAACCTTCTGGTGTCTCCAGATTACTTTCATGTATACAGCCTTCTTTTAAGATTCTTAAACCAAGTGTTAGTGATGATTACATTATGCTCTGTACAAAATTCTACCAGGCGACCACCTCTTTCATTCCTTTCCCTGAGACCATATTCACCTACTATTTTTCCTGTTCTTCCTTTTCGTACTATTGAATTCCAGTCCTCCATCACAATTAAATTTTTGCTTCCTTTAACAATCTGAATAATTTCTTTTATCTCATCATAAATTTCTTCAATCTGTTCATCATCTGTGGAGCTGGTAGGCATATAAACTTGTTCTATTGTGGTAGGTGTGGGCTTTGTGTCTATCTTGGCTACAATAATGTGTTCAATCTGCTGTTCATAGTAGCTTACATACATTCCTATTTTCTTACATATTGTTATACCCAGTCCCATATTACCCTTGTTTGATTTTTTATCTATAACCCTTCACTCACCAGGCCAGAAGTTGTGTTCCTCCTGCTACTAAATTTAACTAATTCTAGCTGTATCTAAATTCAACCTATCCATTTCCCTGTTTAAATTTTCTAATCTATCTGCTCGACTAAGGGATCTAACATTCCACACTCCAATCCATAGAATGCCAGTTTTGTTTCTCCCGATGATGACATCCCTGTCCAGAGATCCACATGGGGTACGATTTTACCTCTGAAATATTTGATCCAAGAGTGTGTCTGTATCATTTAACCGTACAGTAGAGATGCATGCCCTTGGGAAAAATTGTGGCTGTACTTTTCCCTTCCTTTCAGTTGCTCACAGTACTATCTTACCAAGGTTGTTTTGGCTGATGCTACAAGGTATCAGTCAAGGCTGCTGCCCCTCTTCAGGAACCACATCTTTGTCTGGCCTCTCAACAGATATCCCACCACTGTGGTTGCACCTATGCTACAGCTATCTGTATCATTGAGGCACACAAGCCACCCCATCGACAGCAAGATCCATGGTCCATGGGGGGATTATATATACTTTTATATAATTATATCTAAAAACACAGATGATGTGACTTACCGAACGAAAGTGCTGGCAGGTCGATAGACACACAAACACACACAAACATACACACGAAATTCAAGCTTTCGCAACAAACTGTTGCCTCATCAGGAAAGAGGGAAGGAGAGGGAAAGACGAAAGGATGTGGGTTTTAAGGGAGAGGGTAAGGAGTCATTCCAATCCTGGGAGCAGAAAGACTTACCTTAGGGGGAAAAAAGGATGGGTATACACTCGCACACACACACATATCCATCCACACATACACAGACACAAGCAGACATTTGTAAAGGCAAAGAGTTTGGATAGAGATGTCAGTCGAGGAGGAAGTACAGAGGCAAAGATGTTGTTGAAAGACAGGTGAGGTATGAGCGGCGGCAAATTGAAATTAGCGGAGATTGAGGCCTGGCGGATAACGAGAAGAGAGGATATACTGAAGGGCAAGTTCCCATCTCCGGAGTTCTGACAGGCTGGTGTTAGTGGGAAGTATCCAGATAACCCGGACGGTGTAACACTGTGCCAAGATGTGCTGGCCGTGCACCAAGGCATGTTTAGCCACAGGGTGATCCTCATTACCAACAAACACTGTCTGCCTGTGTCCATTCATGCGAATGGACAGTTTGTTGCTGGTCATTCCCACATAGAAAGCTTCACAGTGTAGGCAGGTCAGTTGGTAAATCACGTGGGTGCTTTCACACGTGGCTCTGCCTTTGATCGTGTACACCTTCCGGGTTACAGGACTGGAGTAGGTGGTGGTGGGAGGGTGCATGGGACAGGTTTTACATCGGGGGCGGTTACAAGGGTAGGAGCCAGAGGGTAGGGAAGGTGGTTTGGGGATTTCATAGGGATGAACTAAGAGGTTACGAAGGTTAGGTGGACTGTGGAAAGACACTCATGGTGGAGTGGGGAGGATTTCATGAAGGATGGATCTCATTTCAGGGCAGGATTTGAGGAAGTCGTATCCCTGTTGGAGAGCCACATTCAGTCTGATCCAGTCCCGGAAAGTATCCTGTCACAAGTGGGGCACTTTTGGGGTTCTTCTATGGGAGGTTCTGGGTTTGAGAAGATGAGGAAGTGGCTCTGGTTATTTGCTTCTGTACCAGGTCGGGAGGGTAGTTGCGGGATGTGAAAGCTGTTTTCAGGTTGTTGGTGTAATGGTTCAGGGATTCCGGACTGGAGCAGATTCGTTTGCCACGAAGACCTAAGCTGTAGGGAAGGGACCGTTTGATGTGGAATGGGTGGCAGCTGTCATAATGGAGGTACTGTTGCTTGTTGGTGGGTTTGATGTGGACGGACGTGTGAAGCTGGCCATTGGACAGGTGGAGGTCAACGTCAAGGAAAGTGGCATGGGATTTGGAGTAAGACCAGGTGAATCTGATGGAACCAAAGGAGTTGAGGTTGGAGAGGAAATTCTGGAGTTCTTCTTCACTGTGAGTCCAGATCATGAAGATGTCATCAATAAATCTGTACCAAACTTTGGAATTGGCAAGGCTCTCATACAAAGAATGTAGATTCAAATTGTAGGAACATTTCATATCAACAATACAAAAGTGTTTAATAAAGTATGTATCATAAAGATTAAAATAATAAAACACAGCCACTGAATTTTACCTTTTCATTTCTTAAATAAAAAGTCCTCAATGAACATATCAATTTCTGTATAGAAGCTGCTATCCATGGCTGATTATACAATGCAATACAATAAAAAGATTATTTAACACATATAGCTAAGGGTGACCACATAGGCACCTCTAAACTCTGTCACAGCTAGAGTAGGAGAGAGAGATTAGGAGGGGGGGGGGGGGGGGGGATGGAGAAGGAGAAAGAGAAAAGAAAAAGATGACTTGAATTCACTGTGTACTGCTGAGAGGAAAAATAGACGAATATTGAAGTTATCTGAAACTGGGCAGTGATAAAAGATAGAGTTGGTATCTGTTTAGCTGTGGCCTACAAGTTATTGTCTTTGGCCGCTGCTAGATATAGTTTATTCATAATAATGTTTGAGATGAAGCAGATACTACATCAACCCATTTTTTGTTTTCATAGAAATGTTAAAAAAGTTACTTAAACACTAGTAGCACAAACTTTGATATTTGTCATGTATGTTGTTCTATGTTTTTCACGGAGTCAGATCACAACAACACAAATATATCATGGAGTTTGTGAGGCCTCTCAGCTGTAAGTTTGTTACTTATTCATCATGACAAGTTGAGTAACACATGTGCAACTAATGTAATAAAATCTTCAAGCTAATTGAGTTTTTCAAAGAAAAATATCAAAACATAATGTAATTAATTAATTAGTCTAGTAGCACAATCAGAACGGATCTATGAAAATGATTTACAAAATTCTCTATTGGCCACAGAAGCAGGATAAATGTTTCCTATAAATATACTCATTACAGAATTGTTTCAAGGTTTCTGTACAATGTTACAAGATTTATTAGCTGTGAGAAACTTTGAACTTTACACAGTGTCTGGCAACAGTTTCCTCAGCCAAAATTTATGCTCATTAGAGTTCATACATCCCCATTGTCTTACAGTATATGCACTCTAAAATGAATTGTTTTTCAGACTGGGAGTGGGGTAGGCACATGTCGGCATTTGCCTGTGGTCTTGAAGGAAATCCACTTAAACTTCAAGAAAGATATTCTTCATTCTTGGATTGCTGGATATGTCACACAGGACAATATGGTAGACCACAGGATGAATCAGCAAACCGGTTAGATATTTGATTTCAAATACTCAGTCCTACACAGCAGGTTGATGGCAAGTTGTCTCCAAAATCATGTGGACTTGGGAAGATAGACATGAAAGTGTTCAAAACAGATTGTACAACAAGCATTAGTAAGGAAAATATACTGCTCTTCCTGGGAGAGAATAGAATTAGTACAATTTTGTAACTGTGGACCTGGTGTGGACAAAGGTATCAAGAGGAACAAAATATGCAAGAAAATTTAATAAAACTCAAGACATTACAACTGCATCCTTGTGATATTTGATCATGAATCTTGTTAAAGTTCTTTAGTTAAAGTTTGTAATGTAATCACTAGAATTAACACTGCCAGAAGCCGAGTCCAATGTCTTCCAATCTCTGCAGAGATACTCTCTCTCTCTCTCTGTTTTGAAATGTTGTCTTTATTCAATTCTTCAGGCTACCAGTGGTGCCAGCTGGCACATCATTGCATATTGATAGGTTTGTGGCAGCCAATGAGCTGTGTGTCATGTATTGCTCTGAGAGATTGGTGATGGCAGGCAGTATGATTATCAAATGGGGCACTGCAGAGTGGTAACAAGCAAGTGCGAGCTGTATGTGGGGCAGGACACACAGAAATGTGCGTGTAACAAGAGGGGCTATGGCAGTTAGTGTTCTGTAAATGACATGGAAGTTTGCAGTGGTTACAGTGGCTAAGTCTGCGGAGGTTTTGAGTCACTGCCTTCGGAGAGGAATGAGACCCATGTAGCATGAGCATGATGATATGTTGCTTTTGATGGAACATGGCAAATGGAAGCAGCTTACTGTTCTGTAGTTCAGATGGGCTGAGTCAAGGGACTATTACGTGGTAGGCCTACTGAAGTAATTCTGGATTGAAGGAAGTTTCCAGCTCTGAACTGACATTATTCACTGCTTGTTGTCACTATGTTTTGCAGCAAACTCATGGGCAGTATAGTAGGTCCTTCCCTTGTGGCCTCCTAAGCATTACAGAACTCACATAATGGTACAGAAGTTATTGGTGGTTGTTTGCCTATTGGATTGGTGCATATACTGTGTGGGGGTATGAACTCCACAGTACAGTGATGTGGGGATGTGGAATGCTAACCGTGTTATCAGACCTTACATGGATTTTTCCGTGTCTTTCTGGGCAGCACGAGCTGTATCGTATAACATCCGTGTTTCAAATGAACCTTATACAGGGTGGCCCATTGATAGTGACTGGGCCAAATATCTCACGAAATAAGCGTCAAATGAAAAAACATGCAGTTGATTGCGGATAGAATGTATCTGTGGCCCTCCGACGAAGGAAGAGGACCAATAAGATCAATATGTACATGATGAAATCAACCTGGGGGGATGTCAAACTTGCCCAGTGGTGGGGTGGTGAGGTGGCCAGTTTTGTTACTTTGGAAGGGGATGCAGCTGCGTGCCCAGGTCTGACAGTTCCATTTTCTATTTTTCCAAATGAAGTGCTCGGAGATGAGCCATGTAGTGGTGTGGACGCCAGGATGAGCGAGGTTGTGCAGAGTGTTGAAAGCCTGCTGGCGCAGGGAGGGTGGGAGTAACGGGCATAAGCTACCGGTAGAAGAGCCGCACCACACCTTGTCCACAATGCCGGGGAATTTAGCTTTGGTAAACACAAGGGATGTTTGAGGGTCTGTGAGGAGAGCTTGAGATTCCTCATCCAAGGCTTGTAGGGCGGCCAGGTTGGATAAGTCAATAATGAGTGAAATAGTATTGATCCATGAGAAAAAATCTGCAGTGATGTTGTCCGTGCCTTTGATGTAGCAAACGTTGTGAACTGGAAGACTAGATCAAAGTGGCGGAAACGCTAAGGGGCTATTGAAAGCAGAGTTTTTCTTCTGAGCAGTTGATGGTTTTTTAGAGAAGAAATGAAGAGGGGGGAAACGATGTCTGCTTTGGGTTGCTGTAGTACCGCTCCCACTGCAATGTCACTGGCGTCCGTAGTGACGTAGAACTCGGCGGAGGGGTCGGGCTGGGCGAGTGTTGTGGTGTGAGAAGTCTTTAATGCATTGAAAGCTTCCAGCATAAGTGCAGTCCAGCGAATGGGTTTGAGTACTGAAGTCTGTTTAACTGACAGAGAGTCAGTCAGCGGGGCCTGCATGGCGGCGGCAGAGGGCAGGTGACAACGGTAGTAATTTATTGTGCCCAGAAAATGTCAGAGTTCTTTGTAAGTAGCCGGGGGCGGCAGTGAACTGATGGCCTGCACGCGAGATTTGGGAGGCTGTATTCCATCGGTGGAGATGGTGTAACCCAAGAAAGTGATGGAAGGCTGACGCAACAGGTATTTGTCTTTGTTGACCTTGACGCCATTGGAGTTCAAGGTCTGGTGAACCATGGATAAACGATTATCATGTTCCTCAGCTGTCTTGCTGAAAATGAGTATGTTGTCCACATATGCGAAGCAAAACTCGAACTGTCGTAAGATGGAGTCAATGAAACGCTGCCATGTTTGCACTGAGTTATTTAGGCTGAATGGCATGAAGTTGTATTGGAACAAACCAAGCAGCATGATAATAGCTGTTTTAGGGATGTGTTCCGGTGCTACAGGAATCTGGTGGTAGGCATGTTTACAGTCAATAACACTGAAGATTGTAGCTCCCGATAACATATGAGTGAAATCATTCATGTTAGGCATGGGGTAATTGTCCATGACGGTACAAGCATTTGTACATCTGTGATCGCCGAAAAGAACCATCATGTTTTGGGATGAGGTAAAGCAGTGAAGGCCAGTTGCTGTCTGACTGTTGCAGGATACCTGCCTCCAAAAATTCATTAATTTGCTGCCGGACCGCCCGCAACTTAATACGGTTGAGGTGTCTAACTTTGTGCCTAATAGGAGGGCCAGCAAACGTAACTATCTTGTGTGTCACTCAACCGAGAACTGCACACCAGACTGGTCATTATCCTGACGCAAAGTTTTTGGACGAGTATGGTGCAATGGGGTGTAGCCGTTAGTGCAAGTGGGAAAGGGCAGCCTGAAAGTCACATGCCTATTTTGTGAGTGCGGCGTGCCCTTGTTTGGAGAGGGCGGCTGCACTCACAGCACAGAGCGGGTCAGAATGCTTGGCAACTGTCTGCTGTCAACCTTGCACTTGGTAATGGGCGTGGGCGAGAGCGGCGTTGGCATCGTGCATGGAACAGTGATGGCTGCTGAGTCATGTGGCTGGCACGTGAGAGAGGGGGAATGTTAACCAACATGCGGGGCGGCTGCCTGCATGGTGGGCGTGGTTGTATCATTCGCGCGACTGTCATTAGAAGCACTGCCTGAAACACATGGCACTGAACATGGCGAGAGTGTCAGGGTTGCGGAGGCTACCAGAAGTCAATGCAATTAATGTTTTTGGACTAACCTGTTGAGTGACAAAGCTGGTGTTTGCTGGAGAAGCTCGATTAGGTGGCAGAACTGTGGACTGCAGTTTCAGCAGTGAGGTACGAGCCATGACGAGTTCCTTGTTAAGTGTGTGCTATGCGTTCTTTCAGCTCATCGTTTTCCTGGCAGAGCTGTGCTGCCGAGTCGTATTCTGATAGTAGGTTAGTGACAAAGGTCACAATGTTGCCCACGAGGGCAGAGCACTCGTATACTAACTCACATGTCATGAGAGAAACAGAGCGGGGAACATAAGTGCGGGAGCACCATATGTGAGTGGTAGTGGGATGGTGTAGCACTGAGCCCTAAACTACGTTCAGAGAGAGTTTGTAATGGGATAAGAAACCCATACCGAGAATTGGTTCATCAATGTCAGCAATGCAGAAAGTCCACGGAAAACACAGAGAAGGAGATAGGTGCACTGTAACTTCAGCAGAACCTGAGGTTTGTAATGTTGATGGGTTGACAGCTCGTAGAAGTGACCTCGTTCGTGAAAAGCTGGGGAGAGCCATCGATATAGGTATGATAGCCATGTCAGCTCCCGTGTCGACTAGGAAAACGAGCTGTGACGAGATGTCAGTCATGTACAAACAACCGCTCGGCCGGGTTGACAAATGGACAGAGTGCAATGTATGAGGACACCTGTGATGTTTCTCGCAAGACTTGGCGCCTTTTAGGTCCTGCAGTCGGTGTTTTGGGTGCTGGCAAGGTAATCGGCACTTCTTAGCATTATCCCCGAAAACCTATTGGTACCAGCAGTACAGATGATCTGGATGTGGTGGTGTTGGCGAGTGTGGCAGTGGAGGAGGCTTGTCATCATCGATTGCATGGGTGATTCTGGAGTGCTCAGACGGTGAAGAGAGTGATCGGATGCTGCCAGGTGATGTAGAAGGTGTGGGGCAGAGTGAGCCCTGCCTCTGCCAGCAAACGGCTGGTAGGTGGGAGCAGCTGTGCCAACTAGCGGTGAGTGGTGAGCACACTGGCATTGTTGTAACAATGAACACAGTTGGTATGCACTGCGGAGAAGGGAGCCAATTGACTCAAAGGAGTGTGGTAGCAGGTGGATCTGTAGGTCAGCAGGCAGCTTGGCAGACCACACTGCCCACAGTGTGACGTCCAGCATGGTATGCTCATTCACAAGTAGCCGAAGACAGCACCAGAGTTGTGATGGGGTTCGGTCCCCCAGGTGTTCCTCGTACAAGATCCTGATTATTAATTCTTTTGGTGAGCAGGCAAGGCATTCTATGATCATCATCTTCACGAATTTGTATTCTGGTGGAGGCGGTGGTGAGAGGAGGAGATCGCAAATTAAGTCTGAATGATCATGGAGGTGAGTGACGAGGCACAGGACTTTAGAGTTGTCATTGTGATGCAACTCGAAAAGATGTTTGACAAGTGCAAACCATGACACTGTCTTGTCCTCGTATAAAGGTGGCAGCTTCTGCAGATGAGACAAAGGGGACAAAGACGGCTTCAGTGTCTATTGGAAGACTGGCTGGTCCATGATGGGAGAGGCTATACAACAGGCCGGCATGGTAGGCGTGGGTGTGTTTCTGGTGAAAACGTCCATAGCAACGGCGGGTTGCATTTTCCTTGATGTGTCACAAAAACACGACGCGGCTGACACGGTCAGTACCGTGGGAATAAGCAGTTGCACAGTAGGCCTTGGGGGTCCTGTAAACTGGGCCGTAAGCTATGGGTGCTGATTTGAATTGACCCACCCCAGAAATAACATGGAAGGTCAGATGGCAGACACAGGCGGTGCCATGGGAGAGGCGAGCAGCTGAGTGGCTGGAACTGGGGCCCCCTGCGAGTTTGGTGAGGGGCAGAGGGTGGGGGGGGGGGGGGGGGGAGGGTGTCAGTAACTCATATGACCAAAGATTAAGTTCTCCGCGCATGTTGAAAACACGCGAACTGACCGGTGGAACTTGTGAGAAGTCACATCGGTGTGGTAAGACGCCATTGGAAGGCGAAACACCAAATGATGCACTTGAACCAATGTGGTTGAAAACTAGAGCAACCGGTTTGGGGGGGTGAGCATGGAGAAATGTGCACACTAAAATGTTCTTGATTAGTTTGCCAATGAGGCAAAACCGGAACCGGTTGCGGTTGATAGTGGCCGGGTGCATTTTGCAATAATGGCGGTGCTGCACGTGGCGTGACAGTAACTGTTGTTGTGGCCCGTTGAGAGTCAAAGTACATGTGCGAACGTAGATCGCTTTGAGCATTATACAATCGATCGGTAGGTACACAGTTCTGAATATTATGCACTTCACGCTTCACATGTTGTTGAGCACAGTACGGTGACAAGAAACCCAAGTCCATTGTTTGTGTTAGCTGTGTAGCACTCGACCGTTGTAGAGTGACAAAGTTTGAGGTTAACGAGGCTGGAGATCATGAATCACTGTGAATTAATGTAGAACCGGACATTGGCGAAGGAATGAAGAGGTCCAGCGATTGTTGTTGTGCTTCCAAATTTTCGAACAAAGTGGTGGGTGAGGTGGCCATGGTAGCGTGCATATAACCTGTTGATTTACAACACCCGGCGTGAAAGTCATGGAAGACCCAGAAACTTTGGGGTCACCAGTATGGGAACAGGATATGAGTAGTGGTATATGGAATAAACTGTGCCCACTTATATATGCACACACATATATTTCGACAATGATCACACACGTGCACACAGTACAAGGTACAAGAACAGACTTAATTAACATGGCGGCTCTGACGAGAGATCTGAGAGCCAAAGATTATGTTATTCAGGTCGATATGACCTATCGACACCAAAGGGGTTTTGAATTTCAGTAATCCTATTGTTGGTTTCAGATTTTAGTAATGCTGTTACTGATATTAAGTGAAAATTTTCACATAAGAGTTCAGGGGGACCTCTGTAGAAAATTGTAATATAGAGATGTGTGTACATAAAATGACTGGGAGTGCATGAAAAGTTTACACTAAAGTCTCATTTTGGAGCCATATATATTCTGTATTGTGGGGTTGTTATTATTGGAATGAAATGTGGGATAAATTATATGTATGGAAATAAGTGTTAGAGAATCTGTGTGGTGTTCCTTTCAGATTTAATTGGATCTGAAGTATCATCAAATTTTGTGTCTTTCTTAATGGTTTATTGCCCATAAACTGTTCCTGCTCTAAAAGCTAATAGTATTATGTTTTCTATGAAGGTTTTATTATGTAGGTTTTTGTAACATACCAGTGAAATGTAATATTCATTTTTTAATAAATTTCACTCTGCACTCATTTTCTGAGTTTAATTTGAGTAGTCAAAGTTCCACAGGAGAGAGAGTAGCAAGTTGTAACATCCAATAAATCAGTGCACAGTGACACCAATCTCAGTTTACTGCCTTAGTGTAATTCTATTATTTACTTGTTAATTATAACTTTATGATGTTACAGACTGACATCAACAAATGTAAGAGACCCTACTTATCTGGGGAAAGAGGGGCTAACGTATGACTTGTGGGGACAAGACATCCAGATTCAAGAGAATAACAGTGAGTTACAGCTAAGACTGCACCAAAATATGGAACTACCAGTGACTGTCATCTGGAAACGTGTAGAACAGGTGGGTTTGGCTGCCACTGCAGTTAACATTTCTCATAGAAGTTAATCAGGCATGGAAGTTATTTACTGATTCAAGACCAACGTCCATACAAGTTGGTAAATTACAAGCTAAAGTAGAGCATTATGCAAAGAGAGTGGACAATTTGTTGGAATTACCTGCTGAACAGAGAGAGGCTTTACAAAAGCAAATTGCTGGATTGTGAGAATGGATTAATATCTCAGCATTGGTGGAGGGGCTGAGCACCACTTCGGAAACAAGAAGGCCACAAATATCAGAATATGTGGTGGAACCTATAATAAAAGTGTTTACGGTGAGATAAATATATTAACCGATCTTGGATCATATGAAATGACCGATTCCCAAGTTGGAGACTCCAAACCCAGAAATCCACTACGACATAGCTACATGAAGATGTGTAAACATCAACATATATAAACACTTAATGTCATTACAATGATGCTTATGGACTTCTTAAAAAGATAAACAGTGATAAACAATTATTTGTATTTTATTTATGAAATGTATGTTCCAAATACGATTTCCACAAATAGATTAATATATGATAGTATTTTCTTTGCTACATGTTGTTAGAGGTAAATCTTTGTCTTTGTCTGAGTTAGTAGTATGAGTTGGAAGTATGAGTATAGAGGATCATGGTTGATGCTGAGTAGTATTGTGAAGTGAAATGGCTGAAAGTCCACTAGTGTTCTTATGATATTATTTAACAAAATGAACCCAAGCATCCTCTAGATCAGTATAAAAAGTTAAATTTTAGAATGAACTACAAACCTACAACTCACAACAAGGAAGAAGAATAAAAGATGACTATTATGAAAAGTGTTTATTCAAATTCTACCTTTGCTACCTCTCTCTGCAGTGTGTTACTACCTCAGCATGCCAAGT
Source organism: Schistocerca piceifrons (assembly GCF_021461385.2). Taxonomy (NCBI): domain Eukaryota; kingdom Metazoa; phylum Arthropoda; class Insecta; order Orthoptera; family Acrididae; genus Schistocerca; species Schistocerca piceifrons. The sequence goes on from NC_060140.1 coordinate 794,065,007, forward strand.
GCTGTAAAATGTGACCAGCTGCTCAAATTATTAACTTACTTCAAAATGAATAAATCAGCTTTGGGCTACAAGAGGATGGTGACTGTCAGAAACCTCAAAGAAGTATGTATGCTAAATTACCTAACCCTTTAGCGTAGCTCTTTATAGGTTATGTGGTAACATCATGTGATACAGTAGCAGCCATAAGCCATTTGCTGGATTTGTTAGTAAAGATTTAAGATCAAATTGAAGCAATTGGGGTATCACCACAGTAAGGATTGAAGCTTTTATTGGTTCAAGCAAGATGCAGTTACCAGCAATATATTCAGGAAGCAGTACAGGGGGGAGGGGGGGGGGGGCATACCTTGAAGGAATTAAGAATAACCTCATGCACAGAAACACTAACACCAAGGGTTTTGGAGTTGTTAACCTATTCTACATACAGTTGCAAGCAGAGAGTAATATGAGAAGGACCTCCAATTATGTAGACATAGTAAAGAGACTGCCAAGGCACCATGTAGGCAGAAGTAAAGCACCTTATTATACAAGGCTTAAGACCTGAAGATTAGCAGAGGGCAGTGTTCAGTACATCTCCAGTAATTTTTAGCAATTTAAATAAAATAATTGACTATGTGCAAGGGATGACATATGTGGATGCTCAACAACAGATCAAAGAGGAAAGAAGCAGCAATGGCATGTGTATGGGTTTATTTTGTAGGAGTAGATTGTAATAACTGAAGTTCAACACAACATTGTAATACAAAAAGGAATATGCATTGCTTTAGATGTGACATAATGAGACACTTATGAGATTATAATTCATGGAGGCAGGTAAGGAAGAGGGAAGTAGGGGTACCCAGTGTTGGGGATGTTGCGGCAAGGTCATATGAAACGAGAATGCCTGGTATAAATACAAGATGGAGAGGAGAAATGACACAAGGAGAAGGGGATTGCATTAACAAATCTGAACTTTGGAGCTGTATTTAGAGGATATGTGGTATTATGCAGACTGACAAGATGAAATTAACACTCAAATGTTGCAGTGTCAATGAAGAACTGGTATACATATTTTTAGATTCAGGTAGTCCAGTAGCTATAGCTATAGTTAGTGAACAATGGGTTCAAAGCAATAGTAACTATTGTAAATGGCCACCATGAAGTCAGGAAGGAGAAGTATACAGAGCAGCTAATGGTTGTTCAATGAGTAATAAGAGAAAAATATGTGACTCAAACTTAGAATTGGACCATACACCTGGAAAAAAAAACCAAGATTGCACAAAATATTATTATTATTTTTTTGTGCAGTCTTGGCTTTTGAATGTTTTTAATAATTAAAACAGATCACCCTTCAATATTCTCACAATGAGAAAATTCAATACGGTTGGAAGGTGATGACCAGGATCAAGGCTAATTCAGCCACTCCATGTATTATTGGCTCAGATATTATAGCTAATGTGGGTTTTATCTCAGATTGGGCCAAGTGGGAGGGCGGGAGGGGGGGGGGGTGAGGGGGGATTCTGTTTCAAATTTAACTAAATCAGGAAGTTATTATTTTGTCAGTTACACGGAGTTAATGATATTGTGAAACAGGGTAAGGAGGGGGAAGATGAGGTAGGGAACCCAGAGATTTATTGAGTCAGCTGCAAACTGAATTTGTAGATTATTAATTACCAAGTTGGGGAAGACATCGTTGATAGAGTACAAGATCAAATTAACAGGCAATGTACTGGTGAATAGTTGTCTTCTCCTCTGATGTAAAAACTTAGGCAATATATTGCTGAGATGTTGGAGGCCATCTAATTCACCATTAGGAGCCCCAGTATTTCTAGAAACCAAGGTTTATGGACAGTGTCGACCTGTGGTAGAGTACCAGGATCTGAAAAAAAAGGTTATAATTAGGTCAGTACCTCTGCTGGATATACATTCCAGTTTCATGTGGTTCATGGAAGCCATGATTTTCACAACATTAAATCTTAAACAAGCCAATGAATCAAAACTGGTAATGACATTTTCTACCAGTCGGAATATCTATGAATGCCAACATGTACTGTTTGGGCTAGCCACAAGGGTGGCTGCTCCATCACAATCAATGGATGAAATTTCTGGAGACATAAAGTTTAGATATCTGTACCACTACCAAGACGATCTTGTCAGTTATAATGCTACCTCTGAGAAACATGTGGAGCATTTTAAGAAAATTTTTACAGGGTGAGGAGAACTGGATTAACTGTGAGCCCCAAGAAATTTCTTGGGGCACGCTGTGTCAGCTGACTGGTTAACTACCGGTATCGACCCCCACAGGGAGCAACCCATACCAGAATTCCCAACACCCACAAATGTAAAAGTCATTGTCCCTTTGCCAGTATGGCGAATTTTTTTTTTTGAAAATTCATTGTTGATTTCACTCAAAAGGCCACTCTGCTAAATAGTCTTAGGTGCAAGACTTGTAAATTTAAGTGGGGGGAATCACAACAGGCATTCAAAAATATCAAGCATGCACTGAGTACAGCTCCCGTTTTGGCAATACCAGCATTTAATAGCCGATTTATTCTTAAGATTGATGCATTCATGCAGGGTGTGGAAGTGGTTTTGCTCCAGGAAAGAGAAGTTCAAATACTGTCTAGAGTGTGCCTGCTTTAAACTGGAGATGGACAACCAGGTGCTTGGTTGGGTGGTGGCCAAACCCCTTAAAACAGAAAGTAGGGCGATGGCTGGTAATGATACTAGTATTTTCCTTGACGTAGTAAATTTCGTAGGAAGTGACAACATTATTGCCGATACCTTAAGTAGAATGTTTGATTCGCAGAACACCCAAGAGGAGCTGCCATTAGTTAACTTGATTTTAAATGATGTACCACAGTCATTTAAGAATATTGAGTAATATCAGACACAGGGGTAGGAATCGCGGAAATCATAAATAAGGTCAAGAAGGGAGAAATTTGGAAGCCATACATTATGAAAAAGAGAGTGTTATGTTCACAGTGATAAACAGCCTAGCATAGTAGCCCTTAAGCTCTGGTTCCACATATTCTAAAATATATCCATGAGTCACCACATGGGGCAGCAGGGAAGCACATGGGACTACATAAAACTTGTAGTAAAATCCAGGAAAAATGTATCTAGAAAAATATGGATACCAAAATAAGAAACCACATTGCAGCCTGCCAGATCTGCAAGCAGAGGAAGCTGGCTCAGAATACAAAATGGGAGTTATCTCACATTCAGGCCAGTGGACAGGATATTCCAAAAGACTTCATCAGAGCTCTCCCAAGAACCAAGAAATGGAATAAGTATATCTTAGTTTATATTGAGGCATATTCAAGATTTATGTGATTTATCCTGATGAAAAAGGGGAACTTGCATGCAGTTATCCATGGCTTGAAAGGCATTTTTGCTGTGTTTGGTCCAGTCAGTACATTGGTGACTAATGCTTTTAAAATTTTTTGTAGGGATATGGGGATCAAGTACATTACCACTATACCTTATTATCCTAATCCTTCATATTCTCAAAGTGTAAATCAGAACCTCACAGCTGCACTAATTGCATACCACAACAAAGACCAGAACAGGTGGCATTGCTAATTTTCTTGGCTGATGCTGGCATTTAATACTGCTAAGCACTAGATGCATGGGAACACTCCCACAAAATTAATGTTCAAATTCGAGATGATGATTCTGTTGTGCAACCTGTGGCCATTAGATGGTCTGTAATATTGGGTAGGCAGCTGGCTGTACAATGGAAGAATGCCAAACAGAACATCCAGCAAGCAAATGCAGTTGAAACTGCAGTTGGCAGCAGCCAAACCCACATAAAGTGGGTGACAGGGTCTTGCCAAAAAAATTACACCAGAGGAAGCAAAGCAAGTGATAAGACATTGAAGAAACTCTTGACCCATTTCAAGGGGCTGTTTCAGGTCATTGATCTGTTGGATATTGCCATATGGTTGAACTTATTAATGTATGATTATGAACTTTATTAACTTTGTTGTGTTGAAACATTTCTGCTGGTGTGTATCTTGTGTGGCTTGGATTCCTGGATTAGTGCCCACATTGTAAGATTAGACCCTAATATTTTTTCATTATTTTCTCCTTTCATGAGTCAACATATCCTTACATACTCTGGTTTATGTGGCTGATTGATTTTCTGCCATGTTCCTACTCATGACTGAGTATATTCTTCTGGTCAATCCCCATCATTGTGAGTTTTCAAGCTAGCTCACTTGTTGTAGACTTAGGTTCTGAATTTTTTTTCTTCTCTTTTTATGATTTAGAAGGTGTGACTTTATAGATGTAAACTTGCATTTTTTAATTCAAGTAATTTACATTGTCTCTGCACTTACTTCTATATTTTAGTGTTATAATGTTGTAGTGTTGACTTTGTATCATTTGTCTTGTGACAGTATGTTCAACAGATCTGAAAATCCGAATGCCATATACTCATAAGTGTATAGATTATGACTTGTATAGTAGATATTTTTCTTATGTTTTCTGTAATATGTTACGTATAAGATATTTTTATACATCTGTATTCCATCTTTTGGCATCATTTTGTACACTGTTTGGTAAATCTTATAGTAGGTCACAAAGTATTGTAAACACATTGTTTCCATATTTTGTGAGAAAGTATTGTAAAGGGACGTCCTCCTCTAGCATTACTTTTCCTCGACAGTAGTTTTTGATACCATAAATATTTTTCGAATTTTGGACAGATCAATATTATCTTAGCTGTTTTTCTGAAAAATTTCATATAATTTTATATACAACATGTTATATTTGAAGCTAAAGTTTATCAAAAGGAATTGCTTTACTTTTGTTATTACAATCAATATGTACTGGTTCAAATGGCTCTGAGCACTATGAGACTCAACTGCTGAGGTCATTAGTCCCCTAGAACTTAGAACTAGTTAAACCTAACCAACCTAAGGACATCACAAACATCCATGCCCGAGGCAGGATTCGAACCTGCGACCGTAGCAGTAGCGCGGTTCCAGACTGCAGCGCCTTTAACCACACGGCCACTTCGGCCGGCAATATGTACTGGCTCTGTATGTACAGTTAAAATAATTTTTTGTAGAAACTTTTGAAATTACGAAATATTTGGCACACTTAAAATTTCTATTATTAATTATGCAATCTAGTACTGTTTATTATGTTTATTTCTGGATCCATTTATAAAATAATAATCTAAACTAACAGAAATTCATTTGTCAAGAAAAATTGTAAACCATTTGTAGTACTGTTATTACTGCAGAGTGTAGCAGTAGTAAGCATGCCTCTGAAGTGATCAGACGTATTTTTGTATTTTGGATGAACAATGTAATTCTGGCTTTGTTAATGTTAAAATTCAAAAGACAGTGTGATATATTAAAATGTGACACAATAAATCATTTTAAAAACAAAAATTTTGCAGACATTCTCCAGAATTATTTAGATCAATTGAACCATGAGAACCTAAAATGTGAGAATTTCAGCTTCGAGAATCAGACCCGTGGACATGAAGAACTGGAGCCAACTGTGTGAGAAAATATAATTAAAAATTTACTGTAAATCTTACTCCTCACAAATCCTCTGAAGAGACTTCACCATCAGGGACAGTAGTAACAACAAGAAAGGGAGGGATAGATTACTCTCTGGGTGGTCAGTTGCTCAACAGGTGCATGTCTCTTCACCCATACACATCTCCACAGACATCATATAACCCTGTCATCTGTGGCCTCCGGTGCACCACTGTTGCCTCAGCTCCTGTTTTGGATAGTGCCATTTTGCCATGCACAGTATACATGAACCCCGGTGCCATGTGAATAATTTACAGACATAGCCATTTCAGAAATACTTCCACCCTTGGCCCACAAGCCAATGACCATGCCCTGTTGGATGTAACTCCATTTCCACATTAGGATGAGGATGAGTGCACTATTTTCCGTGGCCCTCTTTATACCATCCACTGCTAGTTCTTCCACTTGCTGTCTGTGTGTGATTGTTGTGCATTCACGTTGAACATAGATGATGGTCACTAGAGTGCTGCAGCGCTCTGTGTTTGACCGGTCATGGCTCGCTGTTGACGCGGGGACCGAGCCGCTCGTGTCCGGCTCCACACGACTCGGCTCGGTCACGTACTCGCCCCATGTCTGATGTCCGGATTCCGAACACGCGGATAACCGAGCATGACCGGTCACCGCTGACGTCTCACTTCGCTCCGCCCCGGCTCGCTGCACTGTACTGTACAAATCCAAGGCCTCTCTATCTCTCTCTCTCTCTCTCTCTCTCTCTCTCTCTCTCTCTCTCTCTCTCTCTCACACACACACACACACACACACACATATATATATATATATATATATATATATATATATATATATATATAACACACAATGTATTTATCTCTGTCTCTTTCTCTCTTTTAATAGAAAAGTAACGTTTAGTAGAACGGGTACGTGACACAGCTAAATTGGAAAGTAAAACGATATTTCAGTACAATCACGGATAGAAGACGAGTCTCATTTCCAAACAGAAGATATATTTTTCCTTTCATTAACAAGAAACATTAAATAAGTGCTTTCCCTGTAATCTAGAAGACAACGATCTTCATAAAGAAAGCGTATAAAGAACATTAAACATTTACAAACGTAACTTGTCATACTTTTCACTTGTTTGTAACAGAAACAAAATTATAGTTATTGTTGATCAGCAGTAAATCACTAAAGCGTTCCGGATTTTACTGGCTGCGGCGATTTGTTAGTAACATGCCGGCTTTACTAAAGCATCTTTCACTAAGTGCGCTTGTTGCTGGGATAGATAAAATACGTCTTGCAACTGCAGCCAGGCCTGACAGATATGTTTCATGTCTGCTCCAACCCTTAAGATGTCATCCTCATCTTCGAGGTGCATTAAAATGTAGAGATCTACTTCATCTGCTGCGGATGATCTGTTGTTCCTTCATTCCTTGAAACGATCTCTCTTTCTGGGTGGTGATGACACAGTACTTGAAGGATGTATGACAATAAACGAAAGAGACAAGTACTACAGAACTTATGTGGAAATCATCGAAACGTCCCCGTGAAAACGAGATGTTTTACGTTAATGAAATATTATACAAATTATAGCATTCCCATTGCTCTGTAATACACTATCCACCAACTATGCAAAAACGATTATGTTAATGATTGCATGTTGCACCGGCGTAAGTAGCACACATTCATCGCACATTGCTAAGAATTTCCTGCTTTTCATTTATTTCAAGCATATTAAGATCACGGAAAGACGGCCAAAGAAACGAAATAATTTTATCTCTGGAAGTGTTCATAATCTGTTGAAAAATACATATCTGTTAGTACACATCTATTACGGTAGATAATTATAAATCTATCACGTATCACAATGAAACAATGCTTTTAACTGCAGTAATTACTCACCTGACAGACAATGTCATAGACACTGCAAATTTGTTGCAGTTTGTGAAACCAAAAAAGAAATAACTGGGCTGTCGGTTCTTTTTCACCTTCTAATTCATCTGTGGCCTCTTTAAATTGTCTCAGAAATTACGCAATTTTTCAATCTCTAAGCGCCGTCAGCAAAGCAGCAACTTCGTTATACTGAGTGTGTAAGGATTCCAACATAGTGTACAAGCTGTTCCAGAGTGTACAGACCTCTTGTTTCAATGATGATTTCAAAGACGAGCAGAGGCCACTTTTCTTAATGTACCTTACGATGCATTTTGCAGTATTTATTGTTGATGCGATGTTCGGGGCATGATTTAACAAGAAGTTATCTTCATCGAAAATGTGGCTAAGTGCTGTGTTCATACAGTGAGCAGCACAAGGAATCCTTTAGTGATTTTCCAAAGCCTTTATCGCATTGGCACCCTGGTTGGATGTTTTATTACTGCCGGTATCCCTGAAGGAGGTGTATCTTTGTGAGGTTTCTTGCAACTGTGTTTCTTTAAATGAGTGGTTCACGACTGGAAACACAATAATGTGGAGCAGTTTAGGCACGATACGTACCCAGTAGACGCACTGTTTTTGTCTACAACCAACAGAAATGTACTCCATACTTGGCTTTTTAGACCTTCCCGTTTCTTCAATGTGTAAACATTGGTTTCAATCTTACGTCTCACTGCACTGGTTCCTCGCGCTGCATGATTCCATAGAGAGACACACCACAAATGAGAAGCCCGTACTGGCTGCAATGTCACACGGATAATGATATGTGTAATATGTTTGAAGTTACGTGCTACGTATTCGGTCACGGCTTCTATGCTCGGTCACAAGAACTAGTGCGGGCAGCCTATCCGGAACCTGCAAGAGTTACAACACTATTCACCTATCTCCTGCAAGATACAACCTAAGAGAGAAAACAAGGCTAAATGGTTGCTGCACCGGCACAAAATGGGTAATATGCTTAGATGCATGATTTCAACAGTAATCAGAGAGCTGATCCTCTATGAGTGTTGAAAGCATTCTAGTCTACCCAGAAGATGAGTGAGGTAATACAGTGTATCATGACAATCCAGGAAAAATTAATTACAAAATATTTAGCAACATATGAATTTAAATCATGATACTGAGAAATATGACAGAGAGAATTGAGCAAATAATGAACACATATCCCCAATCAATGAAATTGCTATGTCTACAGTGTAACTTGTCAAGAGATTGTATCTTAAGAAATAGATACTAAGCTGTGGTGTGTTGGGTTTAATCTAAACATGAATGAAATACCATACCTAGAATGGTATAAAGATACACATACATGAAACAGAAGTACACACATACATACATAAACAGAATGAAATTTTGAAAGGAACTATGCACCAACAGAAATAAAATGTGCACACATACACTAATCCTAATACATATATACAACTTTACAACTTATTACTTACACAAATGAGGTATTGCATTATGTCACACTTCTTACTTTTCAGTTATGAAGTATCTTCTCATCCTGATGTGGATATAAACCTTTAATTCCACCTGAGTCTAGATAGGCCAACACGTAGGATACAACATTTTGTATTCTTGCTATTAAAAATGGCTTAGTGTAAAGAATTGGCATTTGCATTTCCTTTCACTTAATAAAGAAGCTTATGGCTGCTGTATTAAAATTTGGCTGCCTACTTGTAAGACACGTGTCAAAGACACTTTATGGTTAAAATATTGCCAGATATGTCTGCTTGTGTCTGTATATGTGCGGATGGATATGTGTGTATGCGAGTGTATTCCTGTCCTTTTTTCCCCCTAAGGTAAGTCCTTCCTCTCCCGGGATAGGAATGACTCCTTACCCTCTCCCTTAAAACCCACATCCTTTCGTCTTTCCCTCTCCTTCCCTCTTTACTGATGAAGCAACCATGGGTTGCAAAAGCTTGAATTTTGTGTGTGTGTTTGTGTTTGTTTGTGTGTCTATCAACATACCAACACTTTCGGTTGGTAAGTTACATCATCTTTGTTTTTAGATATAATACTATAATTCTATGTTTCTATCTTAAACAGGAAAGGACAAGTTTCCCCATCCCAATGGTCATATCTGTGCACCATCTCAACATTCTGTATCCCACAGAAAATTAACAGACTCATTTGCATATCTTATATTTAACTACAGGGCATAATCTTTCTACAAAAAAGTTCAGTAACACTACATACTGCAGAGATTAAAAAGAATAGAAGGACTTACTATTCACAAAGGAGAATAAAACTATTTCAACATGATGTTACTTCATATCATCAACCAGGGCTTAGCTGATTGTCAACACTTCAGTCATGCTGGCTATTCAGCATCTTGCTGCACCCATCTGGAGATTCAGTAGTACATTTTGTTATTATGTGTTCTTGTGCATTGCCCTATAACGTGTGACATAAATATTTCCTTGTATCTTCTTTCAAACATGTCTGTCAGTACATGATAAGTTCTCGTATGCAAATATATTTTCCTTTTACAACTAATTATTTCTTTTTTATGTACTGATTCATCAAGCATAATGTCCAAAACAGCATTGATTTATGTGTGGGTTTCCTAGCGAAGCAACTGACTGTGCACAGAAAACTCCAACTGATTATGATTGGGCTCTTTTGTTATGGCTCATATAATTGTGCCAGACACAGAAGAAACATTCCAGACAATAACAACTCAAACATCTACATCCTGAGTCCAAAGCACACACAGACCAAAAAACACCGAGTCCAAAGACAATTTACTCTGCACTTGGCAGGCAGCAGAGCAATTACATAGTCCACCATCCAGTGGGGAGGACGAACTGGTCAACCTGCATGCGTGAAGTGGACTGGCACAGAAGATGTCGGTGTTGAAGTACAGGAGGAGAGGGGGATGCAAATCTTGAGCATCCCATCGGTGCTGAATGTTGCAGCTATGCCAGCTGTGTCTACCCCATTAGGGGTGTGTGCAGAATGGTGATGTGTGACATGAATGTGGACTCGTGTGAAGTGCCCGTATGTGAAGGATGAAGATGGAACCCTCATGGAGCTGTAAGCTCATCACGTGGACACCCAGAGGTGTTGACTGAGATGCAAATTTCATTGACATTGGACGTAAGGGTCTATTGGGGGGGGGGGGGAGGGGGGGGGAGGGTTGGGAAATAATTTAGTTCAGAGGAAGCACTGGAACACACTGTGGGGGCATTGGGTGCCAACACTTGTGATGAGGTTACATCATACACAACATGTGGTTGGGCCTGAGGTTGAAGATAGTCACATGCAGAGCATACGTGAAATGAGGGTAGAATATCACCACACACAACAACTGAGCTGCCCAAAGGTGTAGGCTTGAAGCGCATATGATCAGGGTGGGGCACAGGGGAGTGGATGGTATGTGTAAGATTGGACCCGTCACATGCTGGAGGAGCATTCAACACTAGAGGTTTTGGTACAGTTTCCTCGATCATGCAGGCTGGTTTCACACATTGAAGAGAAACTGTCTGCCAACAGCCATTGATGAGAATGTCCATGTGAGCCAATACTTGGTGCAGACCAGAGTAAGGTGGTTGTAATGCCGCTTTGACCGTACCATTCCACAGGATAACAAACTCGCAAGAGTGCAGAGCTGAATGCAGAAAAATCCAAGGATGGATGTGTGGTCATGGAGGCATCATGCAGACTGCAGCTAGGTGTGACCGGCCACACTCGACTAGAATGGGGAGGTTGGATAGGTTGACGGTTGCTTCATCGCTGATGAACTCTTTGGGGAGAACTAGGGTCCTACCATACAGGAGCTCTGCAAGTGAAGCCTGGAGATCTGTCTTATAAGCCATGTGGATTCCTAACATAACCCAGGGAAGGGTGTCTGACCATTCACCATGGTGGCATGTGAAGTCTGCTGTCAGAGTCCTGTGCAAAGGCTTGATCAGTCCATTGCTCTGTGGGTGGTAAGCCATAGTGCAGAGTCTATCCGCCCCACAGAGCGGGCAGCCAAATCGAGCTATCCAGGAGGATAAAAATGCTCATGCTACAGAATCTGCTGTAATGTCCTGCAGAGATATCTCCTCCACCCTAAGTGTAACACAGTTGATGAAAGACAGGATATACCTAAAACTATCAGACGTGGGTAACGGTCCTACGAGGTCCAGAAGCACATGCCACAAGTGCCCTTTCAGGATGTCAAATTTACCTAGAGAGGGCTGTGTGTGCCTGTAACAAGGTGTGTGGTAGCCCTAGCACCAGAATGTGAAAGGTTATGTAACGAGCGAATACTTGGTGACACAGCACGGACATAACAATAGATGGGCAGTGCCCATGAACGTATCACACCATAGTAGCCTGACCGAGCCCAGTAGGTTGCAGGAAACAATCTGGAGAGAAGTAGTGGGGTCCTATCAGAAGTTGTGCAGTTCAGTATCATTGTCCTGTAAGCAGGCCAGTTCATTGAAATTAATGGGGGCGAAACTGCATTGATACATGATTGGTAGTTGGCTACCATATTTTCTGAACATCAGATGTAATGGATGTCTGTTGTGTATTGGCAAATTAAGTCCATTTGCTAAAACCTATGTGGAGGAAGATCAACAGAGGGTTTACAGACAGCATCCATGAGGGGGCAGATCTGTGAAAATTGTTACATTCCTTCCTTTGATGTCTTTGCAGAAATAATTTACGGCTTTGTACACTGTAAGCAATTTTCTGTCAAATGCTGACCATTTACATTGAGCCACAGATAGATTTTTGGAAAAAGAAACAAAGTGGCTGAGTCGTGTCACCAACATGCTGTTGGACGACTGCACCAATTGTGAAATCACTCACATCCACTGTAATAGAGATGTGGGCCTCTGGCAAAGGGTGGGCAAAAGTGACAGCATGTGCTAACGCTGATTAAGATCTTCGAAATCTCTCACCATATTGTCAGACCACTGTACCTGGTGATTGCCAGAGGTTTGTTTACCAGCCAATGCATCAATAAAGAGGGGCTTGAATGGCTGCCACCATCATAAATGGTAGAAATTGATGGTTCCTAAAAACCAGCACAATTTGTGAAATGACACTGGGAGAGGTAGATCACAAATGCAGTCAACCCACTCCCGAGGTGGGCACATACCTTTGGAGGAGATGGTGTACCTCAGAAAAGTGACAGCAGTGCATTGAAGTTGTAACTTGTCATTATTTAACTTGACTCCATTGCGTGTCAATAGGACACACATGGAGTTCATGTTTTCTGTCAGAGGGAGAAAAATGAATTTATCATCAAGGTATTCATAACAATATGAACAGTTAAACAGAAGTGAGTCTATAAAACATTGGAAAGTCTGGGCTGCATTTTTGAGACCATATGGCGTGTAACAAATTCCGTAGAGGCCGAAGGGTGTGATCGATGCTGTCTTTGGCATGTCACTCTTTTCCATGGATATCTGTAAATATGTCTTGCAGCAGGCCAAGACACTGAAGATGTGTGCTCTACTAAGTAGTTGCATGAAGTCTTGTATATGAGGTATAGGTTAATTGTCTAATACGGTCTATACATATTAGACAGATGACAGATTTGCACCCTTCCATTGGCATGGTGAAGAAGGTGTTGAGATTCATCAGACCATGCAACACTCTGCCACTGCACTGACATCCAGTGCTGATGGTCATGTGCTCATTTTACTCATAGTGGTTGATGTCATGGTGTTAATATTGGCACATGCATGGGTCGTCAGCAGCAGAGGCCCATCATTAGGAGTGTTCAGTGCACTGTGTGTTCAGACACACTTGTACTCTGCCCACTATTAAAGTCTGATGTTATTCCCACCACAGTTTGCTTCCTGTCCATTTTTACCAGTCTGCACAGCTTACAACGTCTGACTTCTGTAATGAGGGGTGGCCGCCTGACCTCACAATGTCTGGACGTGTTTTCGCCTTGGTCTTGCCACACGTTGAAGACACTCACCACAGCACTCCTCAAACACCTGACAAGTCATGAACTTTCCAAAACACTTGTGCTGAATCTCTAGGCCATCACAATCAGCCCTTATTCAAACTCAGATATACTCTGCGCCTTCCCCATTATACACACAGACAGCATGCTCACTAATACTACATGTACTGTACATGCATCTGACGAATGTATTTGGTTCTGGATGACCCTGAAAGAATAATATGCCACAGAAACTCTGAATCTTTTCTTCGATGTTTTCTGGCAAAGTCCATGAAGGAACAAGAATTTTATTTATTGATCTGGCATCAAGACTGACACTTCTGTCAGGATTAGAAACTGTTAATGACACACTAGAATGTGGGCTCCAGGAGGGTTCCAAAATTTTCCAAGATAGAATTTTCTTGACATCCTTAGTACCAGCCAACTGCTTGGCTCAGGGGACACTGTAGGGAGCATGACAATATGTTGTGTGAGGATAGGCACCCAGTTTACATTCATATCTACATATGACTCTAGTTCGTTCTTCAAAAACTACTTCAAATTCTTGCAAAATATCCATAAACTCAGTGTTGCCAAGATAATCAGATTCATTAACTCTCTGCACAGTGGCTTGTTGCACAGCAAGTGGTTTTGATGTGGTTTATTATCAGTGAGCTCATCAATGTATTATATTTTTACTGTTTGGAAAAAGTGCCCATGGCCCACATCACAGTCAATCAGACTGGCAATGATGTCATCAGGACCTACACGCCAATGTAGATGGACAGCACAGAGGTCAATCCAAGTGTCCCTCTTGCCTAAAAGGTCCATTCCTACAAACATTCGGTTGTCAAACCATCAACTATCAGGAATGAGTGCTCTAATTTCATTTCCTGTATTTCGGTTTGTAACTGGACCTGCCAAATCACTGGTCTAGATCTAGTACTAACTGCTCCCAAGATCCAGCATGTATTCACTGGAAATACTGGTACCTTAGTATGCTGACAAATTCTTTTAGAGAAACCTGACAACAAGGAACATAATTGAATGCCCCTGTCCAGGATCACAGTTATGGGTAATGCAGACTGTACTTCAGATTCAATGACCTGGCTGGCTGGTTGGGTGAAATCAGGTCACAGCTAATTTTATGATCTAGTTTTAGGTTCAGGACGAAGCTTCTAGTATTGTCATGTCCTGACTCTCATCAGAGGTGATTATGATTTTGGTTATTACATTTCTGGAAAAAAAAATAGTACACTTGGAAAAACAGTATTGACTGTGATGCAACATGACATATGACATCTGGGAAATACTAGATGTAGTGATAATGGTTTCACTGTCATCTGCCAACAAATAGTGTAGTGGCATAGCTACCACAGCACCATCTGTGGCTACCCTATAATAGGAAATGGTCACAGCCAGAAGGCTCAGTGTGATACAAACATGTGAAGCAAGCAGGCAACCATGTCATGGAGATGTACTCAGATTTCCTACAACCAACTGAGTGAGTTTGAAATGGGTCAAATTGTGGCCTTCCAAGTGGTGGGATGGTCCTCTTGGAGAATTACCACACAAGTTGGACATGCTGTGTCAGTTGTGCAATGTTGCTGTATCAGTAGTCATGTGAACATTCTCGCACCCATAGATGAGGTGCACGTTCACGCAGCACAGATGCCTTCCAGAATCATTATGTTGTAAGGGCAGCAGTGGCAGATCATACAACTACGACAGCAAAGATAAGAGGGCTTGTGAGCCCAGACATATCAGGATGAACTGTTGCAAACCGGCTATTAGCAGTGGGACTATGGGCACTCACATCTCTAGCCTGTCTTTCACCCATGCGACAGAATTGACAGGCATGGTCTGATTGGTACCATCAGAGGATGCCTTGAATGATGGAATGGCATACCATGGTCTTCAGTGATGAAAGCAGACTCTGCCAGCATGCAAGTGATGGTTGTTTGCATGTATGACTTAGACCTGGTGGGAACTGTCTCATAAAATTCATACTGGCTGCGCACCATGCTTTATGGTTTGGGGTACCTCACAACCAACTGTGCTATTGTCCTGTAAATATAATCATTTCATGTATTCCATATGTGCTGTTGCAAAAATAAATCTTGAGTGAATTGGAAACCTCTAAAAGGAAGTACTAATTTCTCTCTGGCAGTGTATTTCAATGATCTTGATAACTGAGTGATTAAATCATACAATGTATGCTTTCACGGCCAGTATCGTCTTCACTTAAAACTTCCGGGCTGATAGACCATGGTCGAAGTATAAAACTCTCTCCTGATGTTTCGTCTCCGACTGCGGGAGACATCCTCGGAGGTAAAGCGGCGAACTGCGAAGAGAACTCAAGGAAGCGCTGATTATATAGGCAGTACAGAGGGCACCACTGTCGATCATGTGGCGTCGGCTATGAGATTGTCTCTGGTAATGCCAACATTCTCGATTGAAAGTAATCGATCGTCACGCTTGCGGTGCAATGCTGACATCCAAATTTTATCCAGTTCAACACCTTCGTCTTTCCTGTTAAAATTATTACGATGTTTATCAATCTTGATAGTCTCTCTATACAAGCATGCATAATAATGTGAGGTTTTTGATATGACGCTTGTCTCGCTGAATTTTATTTCATGATCATCTTCCTGGTAAACATGTTCCGCTACAGCCGATTTATCCGTGTGACCCAGGTGGCAATTCCTCTTATGTTCAACAAGACGGGTGTTCAAACTTCTCTTACTTCTCTTTGTGGTACCACTGTAAACCTGTCGGCAACTACAAGGAATTTTATATACCCACGGTGTAGCCAAAGGGTGTCGTGCATCTTTTGCCGACCTTAAAAATTCTTTTATTTTCCTGGTGGGTCTGAAAATAGTTTCCACCCCATACTTGCCTAAAACTTTCCCAATGTGGTCTGTGACCTTACTAACGAACGGAAGAAAAACTTTGCCCTTGAACGACTGTTGTTTGTCGTTACTCCTGATTCTCTGCCTAGAGTGAAGTGCTCGATCTATATCCTTGCTAGAATAGCCATTCCTCACAAAAGTTGACTGTAGATGTTCAATCTCATCTTTTAAATAAACAGGTTCACAAAGTTTGTATGCCCTGTGTACCAAAGTTTTCATTACACTTCTCTTTTGTCTAGGGTGATGGTTTGATTCTTTGTGCAGATAATGATCAGTATGTGTGGGCTTTCTATGCACCTTATGGCCCAACGTTCTGTCCTGTCATTTAATCACAGACACATCCAGGAAGTTCAATTGCCCATTCCTTTCCATCTCCATAGTGAATTGGATTTTTGGATTAATGCTGTTTAAATGTGCCAGGAAGGCATCCAACTCCTCTGCTCCATGTGTCCATACTATGAATGTGTCATCGACATAGCGATACCATCTGGCTGGTCTCTTACTGGCAGTCTGCAACGCCCATTGTTCAAAAGTCTCCATAAATAAGTTAGCCACAGCAGGACTGATGGGGTGGCTTTGGGCAGTCCTCTCAGTTCTGCTGTGGCTAACCTATTTATGAGATTGAACATCTACTGTCAACTTTCGTGAAGAATGGCTATTCTAGCAAGGATATAGATCAAGCACTTCGCTCTAGGGAGAGAATCAGGAGTAACGACGAACAACAGTCGTCCAAGGGCAAAGTTTTTCTTCCGTTCATTAGTAAGGTGACAGACCGCATTGGCAAAGTTTTAGGCAAGTAAAAGAATTTTTAAGGTCGGCAAAAGATGCACAACACCCTTTGGCTACACCGGGGGTATATAAAATTCCTTGTAGTTGTGGACAGGTTTACAGCGGTACCACAAAGAGAAGTAAGAGAAGTGTGAACACCCGTCTTGTTGAACATAAGAGGAATTGCCGCCTGGGTCACATGGATAAATCGGCTGTAGCGGAACATGTTTACCAGGAAGGTGATCATGAAATAAAATTCAGCGAGACGAGCGTCATATCAAAAAACTCGCATTATTATGCACGCTTGTATAGAGAGGCTATCGAGATTGATAAACATCATAATAATTTTAACAGGAAAGACGAAGGTGTTAAACTGGATAAAATTTGGATCTCAGCGTTGCACCGCGAGCGTGACGATCGATTACCTTCAATCGAGAATGTTGGCATTACCAGAGACAATCTCATAGCCGACGCCACATGATCGACAGTGGTGCCCTCTGTACTGCCTATATAATCAGCGCTCCCTCGAGTTCTCTTCGCAGTTCGCTGCTTTACCTCCGAGGATGTCTCCCGCAGTTGGAGACGAAATGTCAGGAGAGAGTTTTATACTTCGACCACGGCCTATCAGCCTGGAAGTTTTAAGTGAGTGATTAAAGACCATTACATCTATTTCTTCATGGATTACTTTCCCTAGGAGGACAGCTATCATCTTGCCAGTTGGTAAAAGTGTTACTGGTATGAAACATGTGGTGCAGGCTACTAGAGTATGAATGAGATTGTGTGTTTGAAGAATGCCAGTCACAGCAGCATCAGTTGTCAGTTCACTGTTATGTGATCTGTTATTGTAACCAGAATTATCAAATTGCATTTGTTGTGCAACATACATTCTCATGAATTAGATCAGTATTATCAATGAAAGACAAGATGCTGTCAGTACTGTCTTCTGTTGCATGAAGAAGTTTTTTATTAACCTGCAATGGAAGTTTATCCTTGAGTATTCTTATGACATTTCTGTCAGGTATTGTCTCATTCCAGTATTTCATTTTTTTGAAGTACTTTTCAAAATAATTGAGCCTACCACATTTCTCGCTATATGTCTCAAGATTGAAAACTCATTCTCTTAGCCTTTATTGGATGCCTTGTCACCA
Source organism: Schistocerca piceifrons (assembly GCF_021461385.2). Taxonomy (NCBI): domain Eukaryota; kingdom Metazoa; phylum Arthropoda; class Insecta; order Orthoptera; family Acrididae; genus Schistocerca; species Schistocerca piceifrons. Next base: position 794,083,149 of record NC_060140.1, read on the forward strand.
ACACTTGGCAAGAAAGTCTTGTTCAAATTTATCAAGAGTATGGCATAGTTCCACAGCTTCTGTGGCTCATAACGCCACTTCTCCCTGGTTATGTCAGCTGGCAAAAGATATGTGTTGTTGCTCATTCCAGAGTGCTGGCAGTATGCCATGAAAAACCCTTATAAAAACAACAGGGAGAACTGATTTTGCATCAGGTAGGAATATGTTAAACTGCATACTCCACAGAATGCTCTCCTCTAATAATGAACTATGAGCTGTGTTCCAAGCTCAACATTATTGGTGCAGGCAGACATGTTTTTTGTCTATCTGCTCAATCCAGCTTGTGATATTGTTGTGCAGCACAGGCTGTTAATGGCACTGCATGTATCAACTGATGATGAGTCAAGAGATTGAAATTCATCATTGACGTTATGCACATCTTGCTTAAGTGAAGCAATTTCTTGTAGTACTGAGCCATGCCAGGTCTTTATTTCTTTCTTTACAGACCACTGGAAGTCTGATAATGTATGTTCTACATGCTCAGTAAAGTCATCACATTCTTGTCTTAAATCCTGGATTTTATTGTTCACCAACTCACCAATGCACCGTCTGTGCCTCCTCAGAAAGAGGAGAATTTCCACTCTATTTCTTCAAGGATTTTAGCTTCTTTTTGATGAGCTATCCACCACACATTTTACATCAATGCATTGCATGATGCTGTTTGTTGAGTGATGAACTGTTGCTATCTATCTGCTAATTATTTAATTCTATTAATTAGATCCAGGAACCTTATCCTTCTTCCCCATTCACTCCACCTGGTCCTCATTTGCTGAACAAGCCACCTTCCTCAATACTGACAGTTACATCATTACCTCTGTCCACACTGAACCTACTAACTAATAACAATATCTCCACTTTGACAGCTGTCACCCATGCCATACCAAAATCCCTTCCATACAGCCAAGTCATCAGCTGTCATAGCATCTATAGTGTTAAGCAGTCTCTCTCCAAATATACCAAACCTCTCACTGAGGCCTTTATAGATGGAAACTACCTGCCCTACTACCTGGTCCAGAAACATTGCCAGTGCCTTGTCTGCCCAATCACCTACCACTACCCACAGACTGTCCAGCCACAAAGGATCATGCCCCTCATGAGTCAGTACCACCAGGATCGGGGTAACTGAATCACTTTTTCCATCAGAGTATTGAGTACTTTTTGTTGTGCATGAAATGAGAAATATCCTCTGCACCCTCCCACAGCAGTATTCAGTGACCCACCTAAACTACACAATAACCTTGTCCACTGCTCTTCCATCTTTGCTCCCAACCCTTCGCTCCATGGCTCATATCTCAGCAATATGTCTAGAAATGACGTGTCCCATACATCGTCCCACTAACATCCATTACAGTTCTATCACAGGTATCTTCTATCCATCAAAGACAGGACCACCTGTGAAAGCAGCAATGTGATCTACCATCTGTGCTGCATGACAACCAACAAGCTAACTGTGTGCATGAATGATCACCGCAAAACTGTATTCAAGTGACAGCTGGACCATTCAATTTCTGAGCCTGCCTTACAACATGATGTGCTAGACTTCAACAATTATTTCACAGCCTGTGCCATCTACATTCTTCTCACCAACACTAGATTTCCTGAACTGCACAACTGGCTCTTCCTGCAACATATCCTCCACTCCCATTACCCTCTTGGTCTCAATCTTTGTCAGTCCCTGTCCTCCACCTGTCTGTCCTCTTTCCTACATGCATTCCATCCTTATATGTGCCTTCTATCCCACCACTGCACCTTCATAGTCCATAATCCTCTCCCCTATGCCGCTCCCACCTCCGACCCTTCCTAGCACAGCCTCCCAGTGTTGCATGTACCAGTTCTGCCTCCCCATCCCACGCCTATTCTGTGCCTTCACTACTCCACTGTACACCCCAACAGAGCTCACTGCTTACATCAGGTACAGTCACAATGAACTTTAGCACCCAGAGATGACAGTAGCCATATGTGTGAGTTGTGCTTGTAATAACAATACGGAAAAGATAAATTGCTACTCACCATATAGAGGAGGTGATGACTCACAGACAGACATAATGAAAAAGATTGTTAAAATATTAAAACTTACGGTCAAAATTCTTCTTCTGCAGTACAAAACAGACACACATTCACACAAGCACAACCCACACTCACATGACCTCTATCTCAGGACACTACAGCCTGACTGCAGTGTGCATTCTGTTGACATCTTGACGGGTGCTGTCTCATTTGCACAAAGAATTTGCAGATGGTGGTGCTGTTCCTGCTTTAACTGTTGTGGCTGCTCTACTTCATGAACACGCCTGAGCTTTCAATTTGAAATTCTTGTTATGTAGTCTGATCCTCTTCTTTTTTTTCTTCTTCATAACTCTTCATCACTGCTTGTAGTTCGAATCTCAAAGCCCAGCTGTTGTTGATTTATTGTAGGCACATGTCATATATGGGGTTTGAAGGGGGTTGTACTAGAGTAGACCCCTTGGAAGCTGCATGTGAATGTGCTCACAGAATGCCTGTGCTACCATGTACTGACTCACCACTGCTGGTTTGTCAGAGGATCCTTAGTGTTAGATCAGGAAAGAGGTGCAATTGATGGAGAGAATCCATTCTCTAAACCAGTTCATGAACATTTGCAACCAAAACCTGCCACGTAAACTTCTTGTGCAAACTGAGGTTCACAGTGTGTGTGGTGGTCCCAAATAGTTTGATATGAGTGTCATTTGCAGTGAGGGAGAATGTTCGGGTTCGTTGCACCAAACAACACCCATTTAGCAGTAGTTCATTTACTCACCTAAACACATGCAAGGCTCCCAGAGAACTGAACATGGCGGAACAGCCCAAAAGACAATGCTCAGAGTCCAAAGACGATGCTCGGAGTCCGACGACGAACGCATATTGATGCTGGTGTCGACCTCATCGGCGCCACATAGCCTCCCTCCGCCCCCCTGCCCATGCAGTACGCAGTACTCTTGAGAGGCCAGGGGGAGGGGGGTGACTAAGGCGTCGTGGCAGGGGTGGTCCACAGGAGCCGGACCATGGTCAGCTCGACAGCATCGTCGGGGAGCTGTGTGGGTAGATGTCATGAAGGAAGGTTCAGCCACCAAACCTGGAAGTCGTTGAAGTGAGCCGGGCATCGTACTGGACGTGCTGGTCGTGTGGCAACAGGTAGGCCGGCAGTTTGGGGGTGGAACAGAGCAATGACGATGATGTCTCTGGTGGGCATGGCAAACACACAAAGCAAGTTCAGATTGACATCAGGCGGGAGGGGAAAACATCTCACCAGGTGTCAGGGAATGGTGGAGGTTGTGTCATGAGCACTGCTGGATGAAGAGAAACACACGATGAACAGTGTATAATCTCGCAGTATTATTGAGATGTCGTGGATTATGTCCGGGGGGGGGGGGACAGGCACAGACACCTCGAGTAAGGGAACGTTCAAGATTGGGGGGGGGGGGGGGGGCGTGAGAAACCTCAACAGGGCGAGGCAGGCAACGGTGGAGAGGTTGAAGGGACCAGTGAAGGGGCTGGCGGCAAGGGCGTGATCGTAGGTAAGCTTAAAGTTGGGAGTATGTGGTCACTCGATGGAGTGCATGAGACCAGAGTAGAGGGCAAGGTCAGAGGAGAGCTCGATGACTGGAGCTGGAAGACACTCGCCGGAGTGTGTAAGTCCAATGTGGGAGTGGTCAGAGCGTCATGAGCCACGACAGTGAGTGTCATGGTCGTGGCCCGAAGGGGGGTAGAAGAAGGCTCGACATGAGCAGGCGTAAGTCTGTTGAGAGAGACTGTAACAGCTGTATCTTTCATCTGGATGTCATAGGTGTTGGCTGAGCGCCAGAGAACTCAGTACGGGCCAGTATATGGAGGTTGGAGGGGAGCATGGACAGTGTCATCTCGCAACTGTCCAGAGATTTTAGGACATGAACCTTAGGGTGGGAATGGCTGGCGGGCGGATGGGTATGGAGGTTGATGAAGTGGCATCTGACGTGGTCCGTGAAGGAAGGTAAGTCAGACTGAGAGAGAGAAGCGGAAGGGCTCACAGGGTCGCCAGGGACTGTATACGAACTCGGCTATTGTGCCCTTGAGGTCTTCCGTATAGATCGCACGAATGCCGAGTAGCACAAGGGGAAGGGCCTCTGTCCATAGAGAATGATGGCATCGAAGAGCCGCCTTGAGAGTGCGGTGCCAGAGCATGACTAGCCCGTTACTTTGCGGATGATATGCTGTGGTATGGATGCGCCAACTGCTGCAAATGTTACAAATCCCGTTGAACAGGGCCAACTCAAATTGTCTGCCCTGGTCAGTCGTGATGATAGCTGGACATCCAAAACGCGATACCCATGACTCAACGAAAGCTTGAGCAACAGTTGCTGCCGTAATATTGGGGAGGGGGAGAGCCTCGAGCCAGCGAGTTGTTTGGTCGATACACGAGAGAACATAATGAAAGCCATTAGAGGGGGAGAGAGGGCCGACAATGTCAATATGAATATGCTGGAAATGCCCAGGAGGGATCGAAAAGTAGCCGAGGGGGGGTGAAGTGTGCTTGTGTACTTTGCAGCATTGGCATACTACGCAGGACCGTGCTCAAGGCAGTCCTTGCTGACATTTCTCCACACAAAGCACTCTGCTATGAGGCGGGCGGACGCACGAACAACTGGGTGGGCTAAATTATGCAATGCATTGAAGACAGCTCAACGGAGCATGGTTGGGATGAGGGGGCGTAACATGCCCGTACTGTCGTTGCACCAGATCTCATTAGAAGTGCCAGGGAAGGTGGTGCGGACGAAGTGTAGTGAAGAAGTAGAGTCTGAAATCAGGTTTTGTGTTTCCTCGTCAGCGGGTTGGAGGTTAGGCAGTTCAGAGAGGTCTAACAGCGAATGGACGGCACCGACTCGTGAAAGGAAATCAGCAACTATATTGTCAGCACCCTTTATGTGTGTGACATCGGCGGTGAACTGAGATATGAAGTCCATGTATCTGAAGCGGCGAGGAGGCAGGCCAACTGGCGGGTTTGTAATGGCCGCAGCCAGGGGTTTGTGGTCTGTTAAAACATAGAAAGGACGACCCTCAATGTCAGTCTTAAAATGATTGATCGCTTCGTAGACCGCGAGCAACACCCTGTCAAACGCAGAATATTTCCGTTGTGCATTGGTGAGCTTGCGCAAGAAGAACTGCAGGGGTAAAGTTTGGCCATTGATTGTCTGGCTAAGGACAGCGCCGATGGCAGTATCACTCGCGTCTGTGGTGATGAAAAGCTGCACATTGGGATGAGGATGCGCGATGGTGCAGGCCTCGGCAAGAAGATTTTTGAGGGCGGTGAAAGAGTCAGTCATAGCAGGGGTCCATGGAAAGGGCCGAAATCCAGAAGTGTTGGTGCCTGCCAAGGCATCCATCAGTGGAGCCTGAATCTCTGCAGCCCGAGGTAGATGTCGACGATAATAATTAACTGTCCCCAGAAGGTCTGGGTTGCATTTTTCAGACCGAAGGGCATGAATTGAAACTGAAATAACCCGATCGGGATGGTGTCTTCAGGTGCCATGGGGATCTGGTGGTAGGCCCATTTGCAATCAATGACAGAGAATGTGGTCGCACCTGCGAAGGAACTGGTAAAGTCGGTAATGTTGGGTATGGGGTAGGTGTCCATGATTGTTCGTGTGTTTAGTTGATGGTAGTTTCTGCACATGTGCCAGGACTCGTCTTTCTTGGGTGTCATATGTATGGGCGTAGACCAGCTACTGGCAGAGGGTTCAATGATGTCGGACATTAGCAGTTCAGAAATCTGATTTTTAAGGTCGGAAAGGCACTCAGGACAAAGTTGACGTGGTTTACTGGAGATCAGTGGACCTGGTGTGACACGAAGCTTGTGAACCGTGCTGTTGGTGATGATAGAAACGTTGCCAGCAGCACGGAAAGTGGTTTGTTTACAATGTGTGGCGGGCGGGACAGGCGAGGTGTAGTCATGGTGTTCAGAGCCACTTGATGGAGGCAACGGGAGCCGAGGCGATGAAGTGTCCCAGGAGTGAATGTGACAAGATGGCCGCCGGCCCGAAGCAGTGGCACCGTGGTCGGGTGAGCTCGGTAGAGCTCGTGAGCCGTTAGTGAGTCCATTGTCCGAGGGCGTGGCCTGGGGCAGCACGGCCGCAGGTGACTGTTTGTGTTGTCAGTGGTGGTCGCACGGCGGTGCGCAGGAGCCGAAGTTGCATAGTTTGAGGTGCCGTCCGCAAGGGGCGGGATAGAAGCCGTCAGTTCGGGAACACATGACGCTCATCACGCATGCGCACTTGTGTCCGGCGGAGTGTCAAACGCTGCCATATTAAGAGGGTGTGGCCCTGCGGAACTGTCAGTAAACGTTATAGAAGTCTTGACAGCACAATTGCGAGGGGTAGCGGGAGGTAAACACACAGAGGCTCGATTGCAGGGATTGCAAGCAGATTCGGTGCACTTACTGACCTTGCTTTGTCGTTGCTGCAATTCCTTTGCTGCATCGGAGAGCTGGAGCTGTGTTTCGTGGAGCCAGAGGGAGAGCTGGAAGTTTTCCTTGCGTAGGTGAGTGACGTGTTCGAGATCGACAAGGCACTTGTGCATGGTTTCTTGTAATGTCATCAACAGAGACGAGCATGGACGGATGAGATGAGCCCGGACCGATGTGTCACGGGGCATGGGGTTGCTCGATGGAGCACAGGGGAAGTGAGTCTTGGAAGGATGATGAAACACAGTGTTTTGCACTAGATCCGGTGACAGTTTGTGGTGTCGCAATAAGTCAATGCCTAGTATAGGTTTGTCAATTTCGCACACTCGAGTTTGCTGTTTGTGGAGAGTGAGACGACGTGGGAACTTGAACCTGAGCATTGTAGTTTAGTTGAATTCATGGCTTGCAGTGAGGTATGATGAGGGCAGATGTTTGATGACACTAAAGACGTAGGCAGCAGGGAAACATCGGCGCCTGTGTCCACTAGGAAAAGGTATCCCTTCAAAATGTCTTTAATGTAAAGTCGTCCGCAATTATCCGGTCATTCCCAGACAGAATGGAGCACTGTGGGGTGCCTGTCATGTTGTGTGCAGTAGGCGGCACCCGGACCTACCTGGAATTGGCGTTTGGGAAGTAGCAGGGTGGTCTGCAGTTCCGTGCCGCCTCACCAAACCGTGTGTGGAAGTAACAGTACAGGTAGTGCGGTTGCATTTTCTGCGGAAAGTTCGTTGCCAGTGGCAGAGGCCGAGGTTCGGTGGCCACAGCAGGTTCGGTTGCAGGAGGGGGAGTGACCGTGAGTGGAGCCGGTGACGTCCCTGTTGCTTGTTTTCTGCTTCCCGGAGTGAGCAGAACGGTCAGCAAAATACGGCCCCAGCCACGTCCGGACGCAGGGCGATGAGCCTGAGCCTGAGCCTGACACTTGTCAGGTAGCCAGTAGCTGGCGAAATAGAGCAGTGATGCATCATGTAGCTTGTCAGCAGTTGTCATTCTTTGCTCAACAGGTTCAGGAGACCTTCAAGCCAGAGCAAAGCAAATGTGAGGAGATAGTTTATCTGACCAGATGGCGAGGAGAGCTGTGTCAGAGAATAGATGGGCGCTGACCAGGACACATAGCCATCTCCAGAGCTGGGAAGATTTGTCGTAGCCTAGTTGCTCGATGTGGAGCACTTGCCGTATTGCTGCCTCAGTTGAGCATGCAAGCCGACGTAGAACTGTCTTTTTGGCTAGAGTGTACCGGGTAGATGAGTCTGGGGTGTCGACCAGGTCAGCAATCAAGTCCTCCTGGTCGTGCAGGTGGGTGATGAGGCACAGAAACCTGGTTGACTCTTCGAGTTTGTAATGGTCCAACACTTCATCCACAATTTTGAACCAGGTTGTTGCTTTGTCGGGATTAAATGGCGGCAGCATCGGTAAGCTTTGTAGAATGTTTGGAAGAACAGATTGAGTTGAGTTCATCGGGGCACTGCCTGAATTGAGCTGCTGTTGCTGTAGTATTCCAGGAGAGTGTGCCTCCAGGGGATGTGGCAATGACGGCTGTTTGGGTGGCAGTGTGAAGGTGACACGTTGTGGTTGAGCGCGATCTGTTGTGACGTGAAAAGCCGACACGGGTGAGACACCGTAATGTGTCGATTGCGGTTGCAGAAGCTCAACACGTTGCGGATGTGTTCAGATTGATGCGTCGTGGAAGACCAATGTGGATGAGGCACCGAGATGTGCCGAGAACTGTAGCGGAAGCTCGATTTGAGCCGGCACAGGGGCGACAGGTGAGAAAAAGTTCATAGTTTGAGAATGCGTATTAGTCTGCAGAAAGCTTGATGTATGACCAGAGCTGGGCCCACCTGTGTTGCAGGGAGGCTGCGGAGGTGTGGGCTGTCCAGAAGCAGTGTGGGAAATGATGTCGAACATGGGATGGGGTGTGTGAATGTTCACTGTTCATAGTCACTCCACTCAAGATGGTGTGCGGATAAGGTGAATGTCGTTTCACAAAACACTGAGGTGTAGCAGTGGGATGGAGGTGGAAGTCAGGCACAGATACTAAGTAATTGTTCCTGTTGCAGGACAAGGTATTGAAGTAGGAAGGCATGTGCTGATGCTGAACCAAGGCAGGCGCGGGCATGGTCGGATGATGAGGAGGTTGACTTGTGGGCGAAGCAGTTCCGGCCATGTGGCAGGTACCCACATGATACTGCATGGATTTCAGCGTGGCAAATCGTTGTCCTGGCAGTAGTAGGTTGTCCGGCGAAGCATTTGCAGAAATCGGCATTGGTCCCGCACTGCACGGGGATCGGTAAGAGGTAACTGCACAGTCGATGAGGGAGGGCACATGTGGTGGGAACAAAGGTGTCTGATAGCCAGAGTCATGCACACTCCTAACCTCACTTATTGTTGCAGGCTCAAAAACGTGTGGCGAAATCGGCAGAATCTTCGAGTGAGAGGCATTGTGTTGCAATCCTGGCGGGTGTACATCACCCGCAACACAATGCATGACGATCACAAAATTCGGCGTTAGGTGCTGGGCTGAAGTCATTGTTCGAATGCTGTGTCGATGTAATACACACGAAAATAATCGATGCAGAGGTCGCGGACACAGTAAAATGGCGAAACCGGAAGACGTTGCAACTCAGGGTCACCAGTGAGGGGGAAAGGGGGAATGTTCGGGTTGGTTACACCAAACAACACCCATTTAGCAGTAGTTCATTTATTCACCTAAACACATGCAAGGCTCACAGAGAACTGAACATGGCGGAACAGCTCAAAGACAATGCTCAGTGTCCAAAGACGATGCTCGGAGTCCAACAACGAACGCATATCAATGCTGGTGTTGACCTCATCGGCGCCACAGCAGCATGCAGTCTGATGGCAGACATCATATGTTCCATTTGTGGCTGTTCCCTGAGAATGTTTCTCACTTCAGAGCCAGCATCTATAAGATGGTATTGATTTTTTGTTTTGTTTAACTCATATAGTCTACCATCATCACTTGTAGATGGGACAAAATAGTTTCGTCCACTTACCTGAGCTGTAGCCTCCTCCATTGTGCATTGTGATCTGGATCACCTAATGTCGACCACATCTTGTGTCAGAGTGACTGTATGACATGGAGCAGTTGCACACCCACCCACAGAAACATGAGTGAAACCAAAACAGTTGTGGACATGCCTTCTTGCTGCTGCAAGGTATGTTATTGTCAGCCATGAGCATGGCAGTTGTGGCTAGCCAGGGTCACTGCTGTCAGAGTGGTTGCTTGCAACATCACCTTCATGAGTATATGTAATTGCTTGGGTCTTGGTGTCTCCTCATGCCTGTGACCAGCATGTTGTGCCAGGATTGTGTTGGTGGTGTTCATTGTTGTTATGTCATATTTGGGTATTGTTGTTCCTGTTGGACTGCAAAAAATCTGTCAGTCATCAGAAATAATTTGTGTTCCCTCATGTTGAATTCAGGTGAAATCATTGCTGAGTGTTTCTGAGATCATAATTTAATTAATTAGAGCATCCATAATGTGCTGTGTGAGCATAACAGGCAGGTTGATCAATTCATGGAAGTGTCTCCACAACTGAGATGGTGTGCTGCTGCCCAATCTTTCGTCATAAATTACTTTTTGTATCTGTTACTCTAGTGTCTTGGTAATATTGTGGAGAAACACTGCCTTTGCAGTACTGAACTTGTCTTCATTGTCAGTTCCTCCCATTATATTGCTAATAATGTGGGCGTGATACCCTATGTTACCTAGAAGGACCATGAACATGGAAATATCGTGGATGATTCTAGAACTGTATAGTATGAATTCAATGACTGAACCATGCTGCTGCATGCCCTGTATCGAAGGTTGGTAGTTTAACATGAGAACTCAGTTGCATATGTGCTCCATCGAAGTTCTGTTAGAGATGTGCTGCAATGATCGATCCGAGGTCAACAGCAGGCAAGATTTTATGGATTGTGCACAGTGAAGGTGGAAAACAGAGAGTCTTCTCACATGGCCCAGTTGGCTGGGTTCCACACTGGATTATGAATGGAGTTGACTGGATCTTTGCTGAGACAGATGGATTCGTAACATTACATGAGATGTTGTCATGCAGACGTGAATTACTGCCCAAATATTGTCCTGTTGATGTGAGGAAAGATTTGTCTTATTACCAAGGAGGTCAAAATGTGTTACATGTTGTTCATGCACATGATCAGTGTTGTTGGTGTCGATGGTAAGACATGATAGAATGTCACTTTTGTGTTCCACACAAATGGGTGGCTGATCGGAGTGGAACAGAACATTATGTGATTCACATTGAAAGTCATAATTCTGTCCAAAATATCCAAAAAGATGGCAATTGGGGAATGACTCCATTGCTGAAGATAACACTATATCATAACATACACTTGTTATGACAAAATGGATGATGCTGTTAGTTGTAGGGTCACCACAATAGGAATTCTGCTGTGGGTGGCTTGCAGAATGAAGCTGTAAGCCAGTGAATGAAGCTGACATGAATTTTATTATAATAACAGGAAGACTGTGTGTACACATAAATATTGAACTGAGGACAGCTAGAGTGTCAAAGATATTTCTCTCTGCATGATGATTAAACTCATGTAAATTTCAAATAGTTTTATTTATATGCTAATTCGCATAATCAATAGTGAGGTCCCCACACAAACTGTAATACAATTCTCAAGTTCACAAAATATAATTACACCACTTTATAAATATTTCTTTCCTCTCAAAAATCCTCAGTCTGCCCCCAGAATGAATATGGTTCACATATCTGTGTCACTCATGTCGTAACTAGTATAATACTGTTTAACTTGTTTGTGTCAATCAGTGAATAACATTTATTTCAGTCACATCTCTCTGCGAACATCATGGTCATGTTTGTATTAGTGTCATACATCTGGAAATCTGGCATGTTAACTGACTGTGTAAAGTATACTGACGTTCTGATATTCTTCTGTCAGAACTTGATTGTGAAAGTGCACTGCAGATAATCTGCCACTGTCTTACTAAACCACAGGATGTTGAAAGTGCCTACATGTGAACAATATTTTGGATGAAATCTGAAACTACTCATCCTACTGACGTTAGTGGCAAATAAATGTGGAAAAAGTCATATTAATGAAATGCTGTATTGGGTACATTATTGGAGAATTTACAATTAAACCAGATAACAGCAATTTGATGAACTTCCATAAATGAGACACCAAGGGCAAACAAGAAATCACATTAGATAGGTTTCATTGTCTGGATGACTGACATTGTCTTGCTACATTGGTTCTGCAAATGGCTGAAAGCAAGGGCATGCAGCTCTGCTGTATTGCTTAATGATGATGGTATCCTTCTGGGGTAAAATACTCCAGAGGTAAAACATTTCCCATTTGGATCTATGGGCTCATGAGCATGTATGCTCTCATGAGCATGTTGTAATGAGGAGAAACAGAACTATCATTTTATGGGTCAGAGTACATGAAATACTAAGTTCAGACTGTAATATTTATCTTAAGGATAGGTTAGCCACCAACTATGACAGCATATTTATTGCAGTAAAGAATTCAGTGAAATCTACTGAGGTTATCATGTATTCTGAATGTGAATTAATCTGGATGAAGCTTAGCATCAAAGGTCATTGGAAAATGGTAATTGGATGCTTTTATAGACTTACATTAGATTAGATTCAGTTGTCATTCCATAGACCCAAAAATGAGATGATTCTCATGAGTGTGGAACATGTCAAAAAGTATAACATAAAAACATGAAACGTTTGAATATACTCACTACACTGACAATTTTTCAGGAGATTCTCAAAATGGGTGAACACATTGCATTAAACTGAAACTGCTAATATTTACAGAATTAATACATTGTCAGAATGAAACATTGTTATGCAATTTTAATAAATTTATCACACACAAAATACCTAATCTTGTCTGTTGTGATCAAGTGATGTCAAAACTGAAATCTAACAGATATTTTTACTCAAGCTGGTCTGTCCCTGTTAAGATATTCATCTGTAGAGTAGAAGGAGTTGCCTCTCAAAAAGTCTTTCAAACTCTGTTTAAACCACACTTTATCTGAAACCAAGTTTTTAATGTTTGCTGACAATTTATTGAAAATGTGTGTTTCAGAATATTGGGCCCCTTTTTGGACCAATGTAAGTGATTTAGATCTTTATGTAGAGTGTTCTTATTCCTAATATTGATACTATGTATTGAGCTATTGATTGGAAATAGAGATATATTACTTGCAACAAATTTAATTAAGAAATAAATATACTGAGAAGCAAAGGTTAGAATACGAAGTTCCTTGAACAGGTTTCTACATGATGTTCTTGAATTTACACCACAAATGATTCTTACTGCATGCTTTTGGACACTAAAAGCTTTTGTTCAGTTTGGTGAGTTCCCCCAGAATATGACCCCATATGACAAAATGAAAGTAAGAAAAGTATGCAAGTTTTTTAATGTTTATATCTCCTACATTGACATTATTCTCATTCTCACTGCAAATACAAACTTGTTTAGGCACTTCACCAATTTTGTGGTATGCCCTTCCCAACTGAATCTATTATCAAGTTGTAATCCCAGAAATTTAACACTGTCTACCTCTTTATATGTTACACACGTGCTGGAAGGAAATATCTTACAGGCTCTGGACTGCATATAGTGGATCTTTTCAAAGTTTAATGACAGTGAATTGGCTTTAAACCATTTGATAATTTCACTGAAAATTTGATTAGCAGTTATTTCTAAATCTTTACTTGACTTGCTACTTATTGCAATGTTCGTATCATCTGCAAACAAAACAAATTTATCATCTGACAATGTAACAGACAAGAGGTCATTAATGTACACAAGAAAAAGCAGTAGATCCAAGGTGGAACCTTGAGGAACACCAGCCTGTCTGAGGAGTTGTAGTCGAGATTACATCAGAGGGCTACTTGCAGAATATCACGAATAAGTTTCCTGATATGCTGTTGTAACAGAGGGCGACTTTAACTTATATTCAGTACTGTAGATGAACATGTGGAGCACAAATGGAAATAATTCAAAAGCATTGTCCAGTATCCCTTAGACAAGTATGTTCCAAGCAAGGCTCATTGTGGTTTGGTAGACGGTTGGAAAACTATTCTGTAAACAAAGAGTGCTTCATCACAGATTCAAGGGAAGTCAAAACTGACTGAAAAACATACACTGATCACCCAGAACATTATGACCATTGATCCACTACCGAAATATACCCATTCAGGAGATAAGCAGCATCACCTGATGAGGAATGGCTGCTAGTCAGACACACACACACACACACACACACGCACACACACACACACACACACACACACACACAGTGCCTGTAATATCAGTGAGCTTGCTGTTTGTGAGTCGAACGGGGAAGGTACATGAACTAACCGAGCGAGGTGGCGCAGTGGTTAGCACACTGGACTCGCATTCGGGAGGACGACGGTTCAATCTCGTCTCCGGCCATCCTGATTTAGGTTTTCCGTGATTTCCCTAAATCATTTCAGGCAAATGCCGGGATGGTTCCTTTGAAAGGGCACGGCCGATTTCCTTCCAAATCCTTCCCTAACTCGAGCTTGCGCTCCGTCTCTAATGACCTCGTTGTCGACGGGACGTTAAACACTAACCACCACCACCACCACCGGTACATGAACTATCTGAGCCTGACTGAGGGCAGATTGTGATGGCCTGGAGGTTCGGCATGAGCATTTTGGAAAGTGCACACTTTGGGTGTTCAAGGCATGCTGTGATGAGTGTTTTTAACACATGGCGAAACCAAGATGAAACCATGTCTGTTAAAACAGAATGGGTGACAAACTGTGGCAGAACCAGCATCAGACTTTAATGTTGGGCAGAGTACAAGTGTGTCTGAACACACGGTGCACTGAATACTACTAACGATGGGCCTCCGCAGTCGATGACCCATGTACGAGTCAGCATTAACAACTTGACATTGGCAACTACAAATGAAACAAGCACATGATGATCTGCACTGGATGTTTTTCAGTGGCACAGTGTTGCATGGTCTGCTGAATACTGATTCCTTCTTCATCTTGCTGATCGGAAGGCGCATATCCACTGTCTTCCAGGGGAACAGTTCCTCGACACCTGTACTGTTCAATGAAGACAAGATGGTGGCAGTTCCATTATGCTTTGGGAACATTGACATTGGCTTTCATGGGTCCAGTGGAGCCTGTGGAAGGCACCATGATGGCCATGAAGTATCATACCCTGGTGGCATAACTTGTACACCTCTTGATGACGATCACGATTCCTGATAGCAATGGCATTTTTCAACAAGGTAATGCACCATATCACGAGGTCAGGTGAGTGATGGAGTCGTTCAAGGAACACAGTGGGGAGTTCCAGTTGATGTATGGGCCCCCAACTCACCAGATATGAACCCGATCAATCACATCTGGGATGTGACTGAATGTGGCATTCTCTCCCAAGAATTTAATATAATTAGGTGACTTGCGTGTACAACTGTGGTGTCAACTCCCTCCAGTGACCTACCAAGGCTACATTGCTTCCATGCCATGATGTGTCACCATTGTTATCCATGCCAAAGGTGGACATATTGGCTATTAGGTAGGTGGTCATAATGTTCTAACTGATCAGTGTAAGCTGAACATAGTGAAAAATGAACATAAGGAGAGCAATGACAGAAGCATTCAATGACATCAAAAGTAAAATTTTGTCAACCAACATGACTGAAAATGGTAAGAGTAAGCAGTTCGAAATTATCTATTCAGTCACCCAGTGACGATAATGGCGCCAAAATGGAAAATGACAGGGAGAAGGCCAAAATATTGAATTCGATCATCCAAAATTGTTTCACTGCAAAAAATCATTATACAGTACCTAATATCAATCATCATATAGAAGTCAAAGTGGAAGAGATTGAGATTACCGATTGTGGAATAAAAAAGCGACTGTAATTACATAGTAGTGGAAAAGTGTCACGAGCAGGTAAGATACCTGTAAGATTCTACAGAGATTGTGCAAAAGAACTTGCTCCTCTTCTAGCAGCAGTTTACTCTAGTTCACTGGAGCAACACAGGGTACTTAGGACAGGAAAAGTGTCATTTCCATTTCCAAGAAGGGGGACAGGACAGTCGCACATAATTATAGGTCCATCTATACAAGGGCGATGTACTTGAGGACAATATTATGGAAATGGAAAAGCATGTAGATGAAGATGAAATGGGAGATATGATACTGCGTGAAGAGTTTGACAGAGCACTGAAAGACCTGAGTCGAAACAAAGCCCCCGGAGTAGACAATATTCCATTGGAACTACTGACGGCCGTGGGAGAGCCAGTCCTGACAAAACTCTACCATCTGGTGAGGAAGATGTATGAGACAGGCGAAATACCCTCAGACTTCAAGAAGAATATAATAATTCCAATCCCAAAGAAAGCAGGTGTTGACAGATGTGAAAATTACCGAACTATCAGCTTAATAAGTCACAGCTGCAAAATACTAACACGAATTCTTTACAGACGAATGGAAAAACTAGTAGAAGCCAACCTCGGGGAAGATCAGTTTGGATTCCGTAGAAACACTGGAACACGTGAGGCAATACTGACCTTACGACTTATCTTAGAAGAAAGATTAAGGAAAGGCAAACCTACGTTTCTAGCATTTGTAGACTTAGAGAAAGCTTTTGACAATGTTGACTGGAATACTCTCTTTCAAATTCTAAAGGTGGCAGGGGTAAAATACAGGGAGCGAAAGGCTATTTACAATTTGTACAGAAACCAGATGGCAGTTATAAGAGTCGAGGGACATGAAAGGGAAGCAGTGGTTGGGAAGGGAGTAAGACAGGGTTGTAGCCTCTCCCCGATGTTGTTCAATCTGTATATTGAGCAAGCAGTAAAGGAAACAAAAGAAAAATTCGGAGTAGGTATTAAAATTCATGGAGAAGAAATAAAAACTTTGAGGTTCGCCGATGACATTGTAATTCTGTCAGAGACAGCAAAGGACTTGGAAGAGCAGTTGAATGGAATGGACAGTGTCTTGAAGGGAGGATATAAGATGAACATCAACAAAAGCAAAACAAGGATAATGGAATGTAGTCTAATTAAGTCGGGTGATACTGAGGGAATTAGATTAGGAAATGAGGCACTTAAAGTAGTAAAGGAGTTTTGCTATTTGGGGAGCAAAATAACTGATGATGGTCGAAGTAGAGAGGATATAAAATGTAGGCTGGCAATGGCAAGGAAAGCGTTTCTGAAGAAGAGAAATTTGTTAACATCCAGTATTGATTTAAGTGTCAGGAAGTCATTTCTGAAAGTATTCGTATGGAGTGTAGCCATGTATGGAAGTGAAACATGGACGATAAATAGTTTGGACAAGAAGAAAATAGAAGCTTTCGAAATGTGGTGCTACAGAAGAATGCTGAAGATTAGATGGGTAGATCACATAACTAATGAGGAGGTATTGAATAGGATTGGGGAGAAGAGAAGTTTGTGGCACAACTTGACCAGAAGAAGGGATCGGTTGGTAGGACATGTTCTGAGGCATCAAGAGATCACCAATTTAGTATTGGAGGGCAGCGTGGAGGGTAAAAATCGTAGAGGGAGACCAAGAGATGAATACACTAAGCAGATTCAGAAGGATGTAGGTTGCAGTAGGTACTGGGAGATGAAAAAGCTTGCACAGGATAGAGTAGCATGGAGAGCTGCATCAAACCAGTCTCAGGACTGAAGACCACAACAACAACAACATCATTGATGTCAGTCTGCTGTAGAATTATGGAACATGTTTGATGCTCAAAAATTATGACATTTTAGGAGAATGAAAATCTCGTCTATAAAAATCAACATGGATTCCACAAACAGGGATCCAACGAAACTCAGCTCATTCTGTTCCTCCATGAGATCCATAGAACTTTAGACAATGACACTCAAGTTGATGCCCTGTTCCTTGCCTTCAGCAAGTCATTTGGTACTAACCTGTGCTGCCATGTAGTGCACAGAATATGAGCTTACCAAGTATTGGACCAGGTCTGCAAATGGATTTAAGACTTCCTTGCAGATAGAACTCCACACATCACTCTTAATGGAGCAAAAGCAACGAATGCTGGTAATTCTTGGGTATCCTAAGGAAGTGTGAGAGGATCGTTGCTGTTTATAGTGCTTGTAAATGGCTTAGTAGAAAGCATCAGAAGCTCTTCAAAACTGTTCATAGATGATGCAGTTGTCTATAAGAAAGTAGCAATGCCACAAGACAGTACCCATTTGCACAGTGATGTACAGAGGATTGATGAGTGGTGCATTGTCGGGCAGCTGACCAAGAACATCACTAAATGTAATGTATTGCATCATACACATGAAACGAAATCCACTGCTGTACAACTACAGTATTGATGATAACTTGCTGGAAACAATATCTACCACAAAACATCTAGGAGTAACTATCCAGAGTATAACAGGACAAATTCAGAAAAATAAATCCACAGACTCCCAAAATATCATACACCATGGACATTGAGACATTATGTTCTCTGTAACTTTTTTGGTATGTTTTTAACTGAAAACATTTGATAAGGCAAAAACAAGAACCAACAAAAGTACTTAATTGGCAAAGCAATTTTGTATCTAATGCCTACTTTACTTTGTGTGACAATGATCTACTTTAATCACTGAACGTCCCTGTTCTATATATCTGTTCTATATATCAGAGGAGATTTACCGCACGGAAGAGAAGGAAAGACTGATTGTTGGGGACTGCATTGGACAAGACTTGAAACTGACTGCATCATGTTTAAGCAGTAATCTCTGTCTTATGTATTACTCTGTCTTCCACCTTTAAGCTCTCAGGTTTTCAAATCTCATTCGATGCAGTCCTCAACAATCAGTCTTTCCTTCACATCCCATGCAGTACGTCTCCTCTGACCAGCATTTCTGGGTGACTTTCCTGAAATCTACTCCTTTTCCTAGACATCTCCAGTCCTTTCACTCCACCCCAGTTCCTTACCTTTCACCCCTTCTGCCTGAAGAAGAAGCCACTGCCTCTGAAAGCTTGCCTAATTACGACCCTTTTAAATGTATATGTTCTGCTGCTGCTTGGTGAGTGATTTTTTACCTATCCAATTTTGTTGTGTTTTAATTTATTACATTTTGATACTGTTATGACTTTTTCACCTTATAAGCCCACTACAGACTTCATTGATTGGATCCCTCTTTTTATTTTACATCGTACAATTATCACTGAAGAATATTTTTACACCTACAGTAGCAACATCTGGTAAGCTTGCGACAGAAACATTCTGTGGCTACTGTAAGGCAGTTTGTTTTGAACAGTAGCACTGCTGACAAGATGATTCTTGTGTGTGGTCTTCAGTCCAGAGACCTGGTTTGATGCAGCTCTCAATGCTACTCTATCCTGTGCAAGCTTCTTCATCTCCCGGGACCTACTGCCACCTACATCCTTCTGAATCTGTTTAGTGTATTCATCTCTAGGCCTCCCTCTACGATTTTTACACTCCACGCTGCCTCCCAATACTAAATTGGTGATCCCTTGATGCCCCAGAATATACCCTACCAACCGATCCCTTCTCTAGTCAAGTTGTGCCACAAATTTCTCTTCTCCCCAATTCTATTCAATACCCCCTCATTAGTTATGTGGTCTACCCATCTTATCTTCAGCATTCTTCAGTAGCACCACATTTCGAAAGCTTCATTTCTCTTCTTGTCTAAACTATTTATCATCCATGTTTCACTTCCATACATGGCTACACTCCATACAAATACTTTCAGAAATTACTTCCTGACACTTGAATCTATACACGATGTTAACAAATTTCTCTTCTTCAGAAACACTTTACTTGCCATTGCTAGTCTACATTTTATATCCTCTCTACTTCAACCATCATCAGTTATTTTGCTCCCCAAATAGCAAAACTCCTTTACTGCCTTAAGCATCTTACTTCCTAATCTAATTCCCGCAGCATCAACCAATTTAATTTGACTACATTCCATTATCCTCATTTTGCTTTTGTTGTATGTTCATCTTATATCCTCCTTTCAAGACACTGTCCATTCTGTTCAACTGCTCTTCCAGGTCCTTTGCTGTCTCTGACAGAATTACAATGTCATCGGTGAACCTCAAAGTTTTTATTTCTTCTCCATGGATTTTAATTCCTACTCCAAATTTTTCTTTTGTTTCCTTTACTGCTTGCTCAATATACAGATTGAATACCATCGTGGATGGGCTACAACCCTGTCTCACTCCCTTTCCAACCACTGCTTCCCTTTCGTGCCCCTTGACTCTTATAAATGCCATCTGGTTTCTGTACAAATTGTAAATAGTCTTGTGCTCCCTGTATTTTACCCCTGCCACCTTCAGAATTTGAAAGAGAGTATTCCAGTCAACATTGTCAAAAGCTTTCTCTAAGTCTACAAATGCTAGAAACATAGGGTTGCCTTGCCTTAACCTATTTTCTAAGATAAGTCGTAGGGTAAGTATTGCCTCACATGTTCCAACATTTCTATGGAATCCAAACAGATCTTCCCCGAGGTCGGCTTCTACCAGATTTTCCATTCGTCTGTGTAGAATTGATGTTAGTATTTTGTAACGGTGGCTTATTAAACTGATAGTTCGGTAATTTTCACATATGTCAACACCTGCTTTCTACGGGATTGGAATTATTATATTCTTCTTGAAGTCTGAGGGTATTTCACCTGTCTCATATATCTTCCTCACCATATGGTAGAGTTTTCTTAGGCCTGGCTCTCCCAAAGCTGTCAGTAGGTCTAATGGAATGTTGTCTACTCCCGGGGCCTTGTTTCAACTTAGGTCTTTCAGTGCTCTGTCAAACTCTTCACACAGTGTCATATCTCCCATTCCATCATCATCTACATCCTCTTCCATTTCTATAATATTGTCCTCCAGAACATCCCCCTTGTATAGATCCTCTATATACTCCTTCCACCTTTCTGCTTTCCCTTCTGTGCTTAGAACTGGATTTCCATCTGAGCTCCTAATATTTATGCAAGTGGTTCTCTTTTCTCCAAAGATCTCCTTAATTTTCCTGTAAGCAGTACCTATCTTTCCGCTAGTGAGATAAGCCTCTACATCCTTACATTTGTCCTCTAGCCATCCCTGCTTAGCCATTTTGCACTTCCTGTTGATCTCATTTTTGAGACGTTTGTATTCCTTTTTGCCTGTTTCATTTACTGCATTTTTATATTTTCTCCTTTCATTAACTATATTCAATATCTCTTCTGTTACCCAAGGATTTCTATTAGCCCTAGTCTTTGTACCTACTTGATCCTCTGCTACCTTCACTATTTCATCTCTCAAAGCTACCCATTCTTCTTCTACTGTATTTCTTTCCCCCATTCTTGTCAATTGTTCCCTAATGCTCTCCCTGAAGCTGTGTACAAGCTCAGGTTCTTTCAGTTTATCCAGGTCCCCTCAAATTACTACCTTTTTGCAGTTTCTTCAGTTTTAATCTACAGTTCATAACCAATAGATTGCGGCCAGGGTCCACATCTGCCCCTGGAAATGTATTACAATTGACGATGCCACTTTGGCTCCAGTATATTAGGCACAGTTTTTTCAATTTTATTTATTTATTTATTTTTTATAAAACTGGTATGTCTTGTCAAATTTAAAGCACACAAGTTTTCACGTAATGTCAGTAATACTTGTAATCATTGCCTATTTTATTGTTTTAAGCTGTAGATAATCCACTAGTTGTATTTGTGTTTTCCCCAAATTTTCCTGCAGATCTGAAGATGGTCATTGCTGACCAAAACCGGTAGTCCAAGGACCTTCAAGTCTGTGACCATTGATGTGAAATAAAAGAAAGTTATTCTACATTTGCAGGTCACTGGTCCACATTTGCGACCATGTCACAGCTTGTGAAGCATTTGATACTCCTGATAGAGGTACTCAAAGTACCCTCTGCCACACACTGTCAGGTGGCTCGCTGAGTATGGATGTAGATGTAGATGTAGACTTACTTCTTCTTGTAACACTTGTCTCTTGGTGCCTTACCTGTTTGGTGATGCTGTTGTATAACAGACTAATTACATTTGAATTAAACATGATTTAATCCGGTGTAATGTTATTAACATTTCCTTTCCTAACCTTGTTTTTAATTGTATTTTTCAAGACTATAATCAGAGGTGAAAATGACATTGATGTTACTAATGCAGTGATGCTATTGATCAGCAGCCATTGCTGTCGCCTTAAATGCATTCTGCATGATCAATAAAAGTACTTGTATTTCTTCAGAATTTGGTTTTCGAACTCCAATCCATTGAAGAAGTATCGTTCTTATATGCTAATACTTGCACTGAATTACAGACATTACCATCCACAGTCTTGCATCACTTTATTGGTAGTGAACCAGCAATTAGAGATTGTGCTGATCCAAAAAAAAATTCTTTCTTGTCATTAAGGTAATTCCATCTTCTCTCCTTCCTTGCTAATCATATGCAACAAATAACATTTAATCATTTACACTAGAGGGAGGAAGAATCATAATGGTGAGATCTCCACACGACTTGTAAGTGTCTTACACTGTTTCTTTATGTTTCATGTCCAACACACTAATGGAAAAGTAAAAATTATTATGACAGAAATGAGGGGAACTGCTCCATGGAAGGAAAGTAGGAAGAAAAGAAAAAAAAAAGAAAGAAGAAAAGTAACAGGAATTGTGATTAAGAACTGCAGCACACCAATATGGACTGCAGAATTATTTTTTATCTTAAAGTGTGTGCAACTTTGGACATTGAGATCTTTGTCCATTACAAGTAAAAAACATTAGCCATATGCAAAATAAATTTTACCACACAACAATTTTTCGGTCACAAGATGGCCACTCTACTAACATGTCCAATGTAATGGTAAACTCTCATCATGTTGCTATGCAAACATTTCTTAATTGTTGAAATAGATAAAAAATAGTAAATGTTGAGCACTGTTACCACATAAATACTTTTTCAAATCATACTTTATTCAAAATTCCTTTAAATGTTTGTTGCTTAAACTTTGTGCTATGGCCAAAATGCGAAAAAAAAAAACACAAAAATGGCTATGAACAAAGTGAATTCACTGATGCAGAAGTTGAAACTTTTCGCAATTGAGAACATGATCTAGGATTGTGCTTTGAATGTGATGAAAATGTTTCAGTTGATAATCTTATGACAAGAAAAGTTGCTACTCACCATATAGCGGAGATGCTGAGTCGCAGATAGACACAACAAAAAGATTTTCATTGTTACATTCCATACTGGATTTTCCATTGTTCAATTGATAATCTGTTATGTGAAGTTGATACTGAACTAGAGAATCCTATATGTAATGTAAGTGTTCAGCATGAAAATGCTTGATGTGAACATTCAAATGGACAATACTTTATGTGAAAGGAATATAGAAACAATTGATCAAACAACTGATCCAATAACTGCGGTATTGATCCAAAATTTTAAAGCAATGGAAGACAATGGAACAGCACAATTACAGAAGCAAACTGCACAACAACAGAAAATATCACATTTTTATTAAAAATGAAATTCCTCCAGCTGTACTTAAGATTTTTTATTTACTTCGCAACTAGTTTCTGCTTTCCATTTAATGCCATCTTCAGGCCTGTACACTTTGCTGAAATCAGTTGTGTGTGGCTCAGTCTAGAAGTCTGTGGTGAGATCAACACGTGCTCCACATGGTGTTGATCTCACTGCAGAGTTCTAGACTGAGCCACACACAACTGATTTCAACGAAGTGTACAGGCCTGAAGATGGCATTGTTGCAATGCCGAAACTAGTAGTGAAATAAATAAAAAATCTTAAGTACACCTGGAGGAATTTCATTTTTAATAACAATTATACCAGCTGTGTTCCACCTTCATCCAGTTTAAATATGGATGTATGGAGAGAAAATATCACAAGCTTACAAAACAATCCATTGAATTTCAGAAACAACACATTAATTATGAAAACAATCCAATGATTTACAAAATTGAACCCTAATTTTAATAATTTGTCAGTACAGTATAATACTTTACTCTGTCTCAACATCACATACAGCTAAAAGGAATCGTGATGAAGTTAGAAAATAAAGTAGCTACTTTTGTGGAAGAACACGGTGTTAAAGTACAAAAGCGATTTAATGATCAGTGTAAACACATTCTTGATTATTTTTCAGAATGTATTTTACACAAAGATGGTGAAATTAAGGATACATTAAATTCAGAGTTAGAGTGAGTTGAAAGTGAAACAGTCACAGCTGCTACATCTGGGTAAGACAATTTTGGCAAACTGATAAAGTGGAAATTGGCAAAAACAAAAGACACTTGAAGAAAATATTTGTAAGAATGATGAGAGCAGGTAACTGCAAAAATTATGACTGTACAACAGGAATTGGTCTGCAGTTAGGGGCATAGTGCAGGGTACCCCACTACCTACTGATAAAGAATGTGATAGACAAACGGTAATGGGATGAATTCTGGTGATTTACTGCCAAACCATATATCACACAAAGTTAGAGTACTGCCTGCTAGAAGAAAGCTTAGCACAGGCAATTCCAGTTCTTTTTTTTTTTTTTTTTTTTTTTTTTTTTTTTTTTTTTTTTTTTTTTTTTTACTAGATAAACTTACACTTCATCCTGTTCTGTTCATAAGTGCTTTCAAGCATATGCTATCCCAATCCTGGACTGAATACTGGAATATGTTTCACCACTGGATACATACAAGGTGATGGAGCCCTTTGGGTTATGGACATGGCAGAACTTTGTCAAATTACAAATAGTTTGAAACAGCATGTCTATCTAAATATTGGTCAAGATGCCATCAGGATAGACTTAGAAAACAGGTATTCAATTTGGAGCCTCTCCATACTAAACAGGGTAGTCTCTGCAGATATTTTGAGAAATACTTAAACAAAACTCATTATTGGGCTAAGGTTATTTCACATGAACACTTTTCAAGGATTTTGAAGGTGAAGTCGCCTTTAGATATTCATGAAAGATTAGTCAGTACATGTACCAGATGGGGACTTAGAATTATTTTACGTCAATACTACATTCAAAAGACCTGATATGAAAGGACATAATGGTCAATAATGGTAGCAGTAATGACCACAATAATACACCACCACTAAATCAACTCCATGTGCAGAACAACAGCTCACCTCAGCCAAATGACGATCACACTGCTCATGTGACATCACCTCCAATGTCACTTGGGTATGCCTTGCAGTGTAATGATCACCCTATGCCAAATCTGAATAATAATAGCAGGAGAAAATACAATAAACGGCATCATCCTTGTTACCAAGGTAACAGGGTTGAACAGGTTTTTTGGGAATAATGGCAAGAGTTACTGGACTTCATGTAATGTGAATCAGAACTGAAGAAATGTATGTAATATTCACCCATCAAATAATCTGATGTACAATGGTCCATCTCATTACAACTGGCAAAATCAAGGCCCACTGGTAAATATCATTGAAGTGACCAATGAGTCACAGCCAACAAACAATAACAAAGTTCCAACAAACTAATTACAACCTCATTAAGTCCTCCGCTGATGGTCATTTCATATGGTGGGGACAACAATCCCAAAGAAAGCAGGTGTTGACAGATGTGAAAATCACCAAACT
Source organism: Schistocerca piceifrons (assembly GCF_021461385.2). Lineage (NCBI taxonomy): Eukaryota > Metazoa > Arthropoda > Insecta > Orthoptera > Acrididae > Schistocerca > Schistocerca piceifrons. Next base: position 794,108,262 of record NC_060140.1, read on the forward strand.
ATCAGTTTAATAAGTCACAGCTGCAAAATACTAACACGAATTTCTTACAGACGAATGGAGAAACTGGTAGAAGCCAACCTCGGGAAAGATCAGTTAGGATTCCGTAGAAATGTTTGAACACGAGAGGCAATACTGACACTACGACTTATCTTAGAAGAAAGATTAAGGAAAGGCAAACATACGTTTCTAGCATTTCTAGACTTAGAGAAAGCTTTTGACAATGTTGACTGGAATACTCTCTTTCAAATTCTGAAGGTGGCAGGGGTAAAATACAGGGAGCGAAAGGCTATTTACAATTTGTACAGAAACCAGATGGCAGTTATAAGAGTCGAGGGACATGAAAGGGAAGCAGTGGTTGGGAAGGGAGTGAGACAGGGTTGTAGCCTCTCCCTGATGGTATTCAATCTGTATATTGAGCAAGCAGTAAATGAAACAAAAGAAAAGGTCGGAGTAGGTATTAAAATCCATGGAGAAGAAATTAAAAATCTTTGAGGTTCGCCAATGACATTGTAATTTTGTCAGAGACAGCAAAGGACTTGGAAGAGCAGTTGAATGGAATGGACAGTGTCTTGAAAGCAGGATATAAGATGAACATCAACAAAAGCAAAACGAGGATAATGGAATGTAGTCGAATTAAGTTGGGTGATGCTGAGGGAATTAGATTAGGAAATGAGACACTTAAAGTAGTAAAGGAGTTTTGCTATTTGGGGAGCAAAATAACTGATGATGGTTGAAGTAGAGAGGATATAAAATGTAGACTGGCAATGGCAAGGAAAGCGTTTCTGAAGAAAAGAAATTTGTTAACATCGAGTATTGATTTAAGTGTCAGGAAGTCGTTTCTGAAAGTATTTGTATGGAGTGTAGCCATGTATGGAAGTGAAACATGGACGATAAATAGTTTAGACAAGAAGAGAATTGAAGCCTTCGGAATGTGGTGCTATAGAAGAATGCTGAAGATTAGATGGGTGGATCACATAACTAATGATGAGGTATTGAACAGAATAGGGGAGAAGGGGAGTTTGTGGCACAATTTGACTAGAAGAAGGGATCGGTTGGTAGGACATGTTCTGAGGCATCAAGGGATCACCAATTTAGTACTGGAGGGCAGCGTCGAGGGTAAAAATCGTAGAGGGAGACCACGAGATGGATACACTAAGCAGATTCAGAAAGTTGTAGGCTGCAGTAGGTACTGGGAGATGAAGAAGCTTGCACAGGATAGAGTAGCATTGAGAGCTGCATCAAACCAGTCTCAGGACTGAAGACCACAACAACAACAACTGAGGCAATCACATCAACCTGTTAAAGTATAATGAAGGAACTGATACACAAGATGAATTAACTATGGATCAAGATACGTGTTCTAATAACGCGCAGGTATCAGTCCAGTCTTCAATCAAAGAAATAAGCAAGGTGCCAGCTTACTCGGTGGAAAACTGCTGTATAACTGGATCTAAATTGCAACTAGTCAAGTGGCAGACACAAGTAGATGTCATAATAGGGAATGGAGTTTTATTATGCCTGTTCCTAATTTTGAAGAATCTTATAGTTTACTTTCCTTGGGTCACTGTTTTTTGTGCACCAAAGATCAAGATATCGCAGATGACATAATGCAAAGCCCAGTTGCATATGGCAAATATTACCGGGGTATTAAGGTAAAATTCTTGTAAACAAAGAGTACACCTGTGCATAATTATTCAGGTCTCTATAGTAAGAATAACTATGAAAAATCTAACATCAGTGATAAAGTAAAGGACTCTATCTATTTCAGTTCAAAACAACAACAAAATGTAAGAAACATAACTGCAAAGTACTTATAAGTATTTGATGAGAAATCAGGTGTAATGAATATGTATGTGTACCATATGGACATGAAGCCACATGAAAAGTTTTGCCGAAAACCTCTCCATCCCATGGGTGAAATGAAAAGCTGGAGAAATAAAATGAATGCTTTGCTGGAATGTCACTGAACCATGTCACTCCCCATACTGTAGTCCACTGTTAGCAGTAGATAACCTAATAGCCAAACTTGTTTAGTCCTGGATGCACATGCTATTAACAAAATAATTGTGGCAGTTCGCACAAAGCCTGAAGGTTTAGATGAACTGCTGAAGAAATTCCATGGTGTGAAATTGACAGCTAGCATTGATCTTAGACATTGATACTGGCAGGTGTTATTTTCTAATGGATCTAGAAAATATATGACTTTTATTGATGCTTGTAGAGCCTACCAATTTTGGGTACTACCCGTTGGGACTCAGTGTAAGTTCAAAGTGTTCACTGCTGCCCTAGACACAGTTCTGGGACACAGCCCACCAGATAAGGTGGCTCCGTATGTGGACAACGCCTTAACTGCTACTGCTATGTGGGAGGAACGTCTTGATATTGATAGGGAATTATGTAAATTTTCACAGGCTGGAATGACAGCCACCCTCCAAAAGTCAAAGTTCAGTAGGGAGGAAATTAAATTGTTATGACATATTCTCTCACCCTCAGAAATAACACCTGATCCTTACAAAATAACTCCAATAAAGAATTCCCCAGCTCCTAAGACAAAGCAATATCTAAAAACATTCATTGGTCTGTGTTCATTGTTTCATCATTTTGTATCAGATCAATTGCTGTTACATTCACTAAAGAAAAATGCAATGTGGTGTGGGACAGATGAATGTCAGTGAGATTTTGATAACATAAAAAATGCCATGGTAAATTCTGAAATCTTGTGTCATCTCAAAATGAATTTCAACTTCTGTATTGCCATGATTGCATTTTTTTCTGGACTGGGAGTCTGCCTATTTCAAACGCCTGTAAAGGACAATAAGGTTGAAGCAAACATGATTCATTTTGCAAGAAGAACACTTTCAGAATGCAAGCGTGCATATTCAGCTACTGGATTGGACACTTTTGCTGTAATATGGGCATTCAAGAAGTTTAACTATTACACTTAATGACAGACATGTCAAGGTGTTTCGCAATCACCAGGCACTGAGCTTTTTACTAACTTGAAATTACTTCATGCTTGAATTGCAAGATGGACAGCTTTTCCTCAAGAATACAGTTTTGAGATAATGCATATAAAAGGCAAGGATAATGTAGTAGCAGACACCATGCCACGTCTACCATGAGATCTGACTGATGTTGCCGACTTTCACAGCAAATTATTTATTACCAAATTCTCTAAATGAAAGACTCACAGTATAGGCAATATCACTTACATAAGTGTCTAACATCACCATGCTATAAGATGCAGATCCTAGATAGTACAAAGTCAAGACACTACTCACAAAAGATTCATCCAAACAACTTATAAAATACTTCAAAATACAAAACAAAGTATATTTTTTACAGATGGAACACTCAGAGTAATAACTGGTGCATGTGTACACCTGATGCTTGCAGGAACACTTTAGTTTGGTTTTAATCTGCCAGGAAGTTTCAAAAATAGTTTAGTTTATATATTTTCAACACTCATCGAAATGAACATAGACACAGGTGACAGGTGATGGCAGTGGCTGTTGCATGTTACCAATCAGAAGGAGTGGACCTAGACGACAAGTTACAAGGTGGAATTGGAATGTGACATCATGAACCAACCAGGTTGCCACTCATTCAGGCAACAGTTGTCCCGCATGGGCCAGGTTGAATGGAACAATCATACAGTTGAATAGGAAATGTCTTTACACAACTCATAACAATTGTGTGAAAATAAAAGATATCATTAAACAACACAAGTTTTTGTTGCAAGTTATATACTTATTACATACGAATGGAATTAAAAGAACCATGTTTTTTTATTACTGCTATGGGGATATCAGTTTAGAGTTTGTTTTCTATAACAGTCGTTTTGTTTTATTTTGTAGCAGAATTCATTAGTTCCTTATTCATTACGGCCCCCTGTGTGTGTTCAGTCAGTTTCACATATCAGCAAAGTTCTTAATAGGCACAATATGCATCCTCGTTAGACTTATTTTCATATAAACTCCAGTCAAATCATTTGAACATGTTTTAATGCTGCCACCTGTACGACACAGCATCAACAATCAAATTCCTCTTGTGGGATTGGAATTGTCACTGGGTACTTGTGCATCTAAGGCTGTTGGCATACAGTACAGTGGCTACAATGTTCATGTCTGTTCTTGTGTAGGATCCCTCTTCAGACAATGCAAGGACATCCTTCTTCTGCACACTGAACTATCACAGGCAATAAGCAACTCATACACTCCTGGAAATGGAAAAAAGAACACATTGACACCGGCGTGTCAGACCCACCATACTTGCTCCGGACACTGCGAGAGGGCTGTACAAGCAATGATCACACGCACGGCACAGCGGACACACCAGGAACCGCGGTGTTGGCCGTCGAATGGCGCTAGCTGCGCAGCATTTGTGCACCGCCGCCGTCAGTGTCAGCCAGTTTGCCGTGGCATACGGAGCTCCATCGCAGTCTTTAACACTGGTAGCATGCCGCGACAGCGTGGACGTGAACCGTATGTGCAGTTGATGGACTTTGAGCGAGGGCATATAGTGGGCATGCGGGAGGCCGGGTGGACGTACCGCCGAATTGCTCAACATGTGCAGCGTGACGTCTCCACAGTACATCGATGTTGTCGCCAGTGGTCGGCGGAAGGTGCACGTGCCCGTCGACCTGGGACCGGACCGCAGCGACGCACGGATGCACGCCAAGACCGTAGGATCCTACGCAGTGCCGTAGGGGACAGCACCGCCACTTCCCAGCAAATTAGGGACACTGTTGCTCCTGGGGTATCGGCGAGGACCATTTGCAACCGTCTCCATGAAGCTGGGCTACGGTCCCGCACACCGTTAGGCCGTCTTCCGCTCACGCCCCAACATCGTGCAGCCCGCCTCCAGTGGTGTCACGACAGGCGTGAATGGAGGGACGAATGGAGACGTGTCGTCTTCAGCGATGAGAGTCGCTTCTGCCTTGGTGCCAATGATGGTCGTATGCGTGTTTGGCGCTGTGCAGGTGAGCGCCACAATCAGGACTGCATACGACCGAGGCACATAGGGCCAACACCCGGCATCATGGTGTGGGGAGCGATCTCCTACACTGGCCGTACACCACTGGTGGTCGTCGAGGGGACACTGAATAGTGCACGGTACATCCAAACCGTCATCGAACCCATCGTTCTACCATTTCTAGACCGGCAAGGGAACTTGCTGTTCCAACAGGACAATGCACGTCCGCATGTATCCCGTGCCACCCAACGTGCTCTAGAAGGTGTGAGTCAACTACCCTGGCCAGCAAGATCTCCGGATCTGTCCCCCATTGAGCATGTTTGGGACTGGATGAAGTGTCGTCTCACGCGGTCTGCACGTCCAGCACGAACGCTGGTCCAACTGAGGCGCCAGGTGGAAATGGCATGGCAAGCCGTTCCACAGGACTACATCCAGCATCTCTACGATCGTTTCCATGGGAGAATAGCAGCCTGCATTGCTGCGAAAGGTGGATATACACTGTACTAGTGCCGACATTGTGCATGCTCTGTTGCCTGTGTCTATGTGCCTGTGGTTCTGTCAGTGTGATCATGTGATGTATCTGACCCCAGGAATGTGTCAATAAAGTTTCCCCTTCCTGGGACAATGAATTCACGGTGTTCTTATTTCAATTTCCAGGAGTGTAGTTTTGAGCACAGGTAAGTGAAGTTTTGACTTCTTTACAGCACTGACATCAACAAAACTGTTCAAATCTACTAAGCAACACATGCCAGACACTGGATTTCACTTACACTGTACTCAGTATGTCAACACCCTTATTCCAGCCACAAGTGTTTGTTTTTTAAGTGTACAAACAGAAGTCACAACAGTTCCAACACTTGTTTTTGCTTTACCATCTTATCATTAATGTCACATGAATATACTTGAAATGAGTCCCCACAGATAGCATTAGTCTTATTCTAACTAAAAATCTTTTCATTATATTTACAAGAAGGAAACTAGTTCCACATCTATCATTACATTCTCTTGTTGTTACTTACAAAATATTTACATTGTATAAAGAACCCTTCTTTTTCGGTGAGTTAATTTTTAGATTGAGCTGATGTATTTTCAAAGATTTACCACTATATGGACTCACCATAACTTAAAGTTTGAACAGCAGGTTCTTACTCATTCTCAAATGTGGCTAATCTGCTCAGAGCAGAATAATTATCCCATGCATATGCAAAAATACATGCAAATTCAATCATCAGTGCCATGCATGAACATACGGTACTGTGCACAAAGTACATCCCCTTACAATCGACTTAGACAGTTTTCTTCTTCCTGGTTTAACTATTTACATAGAAAAAAATTTCCTTGCAAAAACTCGGGACCTTTGCCTTTAGCAAGTAAGTGCTCTACCAACTGAGCTACCCAAGCATGACTCACAACATGTCTTTACAGCTTTACTTCCACCAGTACCTCATCTACTACCTTTCAAACTTCTCAGAAGCTCTCAACTGTGAAACTTGCAGAACTAGCACACCTGGAAGAAAGGATATTGTAGAGACATGACTTTGCCACAGCCTGGGAGATGTCTCCAGGATGATATTTTCGCTCTGCATTAGACAGTGCGCTGATATGAAACTTCCTGGCAGATTAAAACTTTGTGCCAGACCAAGGCTCGAACTCAGGACCTTTCCCTTTCACAGGAAAGTTCTCTACCAACTGATCTACCCAAGCACAACTCACGAGCTGTCCTCACACCTTTACTTCCGCCAGTACCTCATCTCCTACCTTCCAAATCTTGATAGAGCACTTGCCCATGAAAGACGAAGGTCCTGAGTTTGAGTCTCAATCTGATACACAGTTTTAATCAGCCAGGAAGTTTCATATCAGTGCACACTCCACTGCATAGTGAAAATTTCATGCTGTAAACTGTTTATGATTCTATGTAACTGCTTAGTGACAACAATTCTCAGACTACTTCAAATGACAATCAAACAGGTGTTTATGTGTATCTACTACATAAAAACTCTGCTCAGAGTACGAAAGAAGTCATGGACCTTATGAAAGATGAAAAGAAAAAAATCTTTTATATGTGTCAATATACACTCCTGGAAATGGAAAAAAGAACACATTGACACCGGTGTGTCAGACCCACCATACTTGCTCCGGACACTGCGAGAGGGCTCTACAAGCAATGATCACACGCACGGCACAGCGGACACACCAGGAACCGCGGTGTTGGCCGTCGAATGGCGCTAGCTGCTCAGCATTTGTGCACCGCCGCCGTCAGTGTCAGCCAGTTTGCCGTGGCATACGGAGCTCCATCGCAGTCTTTAACACTGGTAGCATGCCGCGACAGCGTGGACGTGAACCGTATGTGCAGTTGACGGACTTTGAGCGAGGGCGTATAGTGGGCATGCGGGAGGCCGGGTGGACGTACCGCCGAATTGCTCAACACGTGGGGCGTGAAGTCTCCACAGTACATCGATGTTGTCGCCAGTGGTCGGCGGAAGGTGCACGTGCCCGTCGACCTGGGACCGGACCGCAGCGACGCACGGATGCACGCCAAGACCGTAGGATCCTACGCAGTGCCGTAGGGGACCGCACCGCCACTTCCCAGCAAATTAGGGACACTGTTGCTCCTGGGGTATCGGCGAGGACCATTCGCAACCGTCTCCATGAAGCTGGGCTACGGTCCCGCACACCGTCAGGCCGTCTTCCGCTCACGCCCCAACATCGTGCAGCCCGCCTCCAGTGGTGTCGCGACAGGCGTGAATGGAGGGACGAATGGAGACGTGTCGTCTTCAGCGATGAGAGTCGCTTCTGCCTTGGTGCCAATGATGGTCGTATGCGTGTTTGGCGCCGTGCAGGTGAGCGCCACAATCAGGACTGCATACGACCGAGGTACACAGGGCCAACACCCGGCATCATGGTGTGGGGAGCGATCTCCTACACTGGCCGTACACCACTGGTGATCGTCGAGGGGACACTGAATAGTGCACGGTACATCCAAACCGTCATCGAACCCATCGTTCTACCATTTCTAGACCGGCAAGGGAACTTGCTGTTCCAACAGGACAATGCACGTCCGCATGTATCCCGTGCCACCCAACGTGCTCTAGAAGGTGTGAGTCAACTACCCTGGCCAGCAAGATCTCCGGATCTGTCCCCCATTGAGCATGTTTGGGACTGGATGAAGTGTCGTCTCACGCGGTCTGCACGTCCAGCACGAACGCTGGTCCAACTGAGGCGCCAGGTGGAAATGGCATGGCAAGCCGTTCCACAGGACTACATCCAGCATCTCTACGATCGTTTCCATGGGAGAATAGCAGCCTGCATTGCTGCGAAAGGTGGATATACACTGTACTAGTGCCGACATTGTGCATGCTCTGTTGCCTGTGTCTATGTGCCTGTGGTTCTGTCAGTGTGATCATGTGATGTATCTGACCCCAGGAATGTGTCAATAAAGTTTCCCCTTCCTGGGACAATGAATTCACGGTGTTCTTATTTCAATTTCCAGGAGTGTAGTTTTGAGCACAGGTAAGTGAAGTTTTGACTTCTTTACAGCACTGACATCAACAAAACTGTTCAAATCTACTAAGCAACACATGCCAGACACTGGATTTCACTTACACTGTACTCAGTATGTCAACACCCTTATTCCAGCCACAAGTGTTTGTTTTTTAAGTGTACAAACAGAAGTCACAACAGTTCCAACACTTGTTTTTGCTTTACCATCTTATCATTAATGTCACATGAATATACTTGAAATGAGTCCCCACAGATAGCATTAGTCTTATTCTAACTAAAAATCTTTTCATTATATTTACAAGAAGGAAACTAGTTCCACATCTATCATTACATTCTCTTGTTGTTACTTACAAAATATTTACATTGTATAAAGAACCCTTCTTTTTCGGTGAGTTAATTTTTAGATTGAGCTGATGTATTTTCAAAGATTTACCACTATATGGACTCACCATAACTTAAAGTTTGAACAGCAGGTTCTTACTCATTCTCAAATGTGGCTAATCTGCTCAGAGCAGAATAATTATCCCATGCATATGCAAAAATACATGCAAATTCAATCATCAGTGCCATGCATGAACATACGGTACTGTGCACAAAGTACATCCCCTTACAATCGACTTAGACAGTTTTCTTCTTCCTGGTTTAACTATTTACATAGAAAAAAATTTCCTTGCAAAAACTCGGGACCTTTGCCTTTAGCAAGTAAGTGCTCTACCAACTGAGCTACCCAAGCATGACTCACAACATGTCTTTACAGCTTTACTTCCACCAGTACCTCATCTACTACCTTTCAAACTTCTCAGAAGCTCTCAACTGTGAAACTTGCAGAACTAGCACACCTGGAAGAAAGGATATTGTAGAGACATGACTTTGCCACAGCCTGGGAGATGTCTCCAGGATGATATTTTCGCTCTGCATTAGACAGTGCGCTGATATGAAACTTCCTGGCAGATTAAAACTTTGTGCCAGACCAAGGCTCGAACTCAGGACCTTTCCCTTTCACAGGAAAGTTCTCTACCAACTGATCTACCCAAGCACAACTCACGAGCTGTCCTCACACCTTTACTTCCGCCAGTACCTCATCTCCTACCTTCCAAATCTTGATAGAGCACTTGCCCATGAAAGACGAAGGTCCTGAGTTTGAGTCTCAATCTGATACACAGTTTTAATCAGCCAGGAAGTTTCATATCAGTGCACACTCCACTGCATAGTGAAAATTTCATGCTGTAAACTGTTTATGATTCTATGTAACTGCTTAGTGACAACAATTCTCAGACTACTTCAAATGACAATCAAACAGGTGTTTATGTGTATCTACTACATAAAAACTCTGCTCAGAGTACGAAAGAAGTCATGGACCTTATGAAAGATGAAAAGAAAAAAATCTTTTATATGTGTCAATATACACTCCTGGAAATGGAAAAAAGAACACATTGACACCGGTGTGTCAGACCCACCATACTTGCTCCGGACACTGCGAGAGGGCTCTACAAGCAATGATCACACGCACGGCACAGCGGACACACCAGGAACCGCGGTGTTGGCCGTCGAATGGCGCTAGCTGCTCAGCATTTGTGCACCGCCGCCGTCAGTGTCAGCCAGTTTGCCGTGGCATACGGAGCTCCATCGCAGTCTTTAACACTGGTAGCATGCCGCGACAGCGTGGACGTGAACCGTATGTGCAGTTGACGGACTTTGAGCGAGGGCGTATAGTGGGCATGCGGGAGGCCGGGTGGACGTACCGCCGAATTGCTCAACACGTGGGGCGTGAAGTCTCCACAGTACATCGATGTTGTCGCCAGTGGTCGGCGGAAGGTGCACGTGCCCGTCGACCTGGGACCGGACCGCAGCGACGCACGGATGCACGCCAAGACCGTAGGATCCTACGCAGTGCCGTAGGGGACCGCACCGCCACTTCCCAGCAAATTAGGGACACTGTTGCTCCTGGGGTATCGGCGAGGACCATTCGCAACCGTCTCCATGAAGCTGGGCTACGGTCCCGCACACCGTCAGGCCGTCTTCCGCTCACGCCCCAACATCGTGCAGCCCGCCTCCAGTGGTGTCGCGACAGGCGTGAATGGAGGGACGAATGGAGACGTGTCGTCTTCAGCGATGAGAGTCGCTTCTGCCTTGGTGCCAATGATGGTCGTATGCGTGTTTGGCGCCGTGCAGGTGAGCGCCACAATCAGGACTGCATACGACCGAGGCACACAGGGCCAACACCCGGCATCATGGTGTGGGGAGCGATCTCCTACACTGGCCGTACACCACTGGTGATCGTCGAGGGGACACTGAATAGTGCACGGTACATCCAAACCGTCATCGAACCCATCGTTCTACCATTCCTAGACCGGCAAGGGAACTTGCTGTTCCAACAGGACAATGCACGTCCGCATGTATCCCGTGCCACCCAACGTGCTCTAGAAGGTGTAAGTCAACTACCCTGGCCAGCAAGATCTCCGGATCTGTCCCCCATTGAGCATGTTTGGGACTGGATGAAGCGTCGTCTCACGCGGTCTGCACGTCCAGCACGAACGCTGGTCCAACTGAGGCGCCAGGTGGAAATGGCATGGCAAGCCGTTCCACAGGACTACATCCAGCATCTCTACGATCGTCTCCATGGGAGAATAGCAGCCTGCATTGCTGCGAAAGGTGGATATACACTGTACTAGTGCCGACATTGTGCATGCTCTGTTGCCTGTGTCTATGTGCCTGTGGTTCTGTCAGTGTGATCATGTGATGTATCTGACCCCAGGAATGTGTCAATAAAGTTTCCCCTTCCTGGGACAATGAATTCACTGTGTTCTTTTTTCCATTTCCAGGAGTGTATATGTATATACAAAATGTAATCTATAAAATGTAATGTATATTAAACCACACGATTTATGACTACTGATGAAGTGTGATACCAATAGATCATGTAAAGTAATGAGCTCTTCTACATAAGTGTATGTGCTGAGTGGTGATTGCCGGCCGCGGTGGTCTCGCGGTTCTAGGCGCGCAGTCCGGAACCGCGCGACTGCTACGGTTGCAGGTTCGAATCCTGCCTCGGGCATGGATGTGTGTGATGTCCTTAGGTTAGTTAGGTTTAAGTAGTTCTAAGTTCCAGGGGACTGATGACCACAGCAGTTAAGTCCCATAGTGCTCAGAGCCATTTGAACCATTTGAGTGGTGATTAGTTGAACAGCATCATTGAGACAACTACAACAAACTGTGCCAATGCCACTCAAGAGGGCTGTATAATAGGACAGTAAAAATTGAGAAAAATAAATCCAGTGTGTGCCCCAGTATCAGGTACTATTGAAATTATTGCATTACATTCTGTGCAACTTTTTTGTGATCTTCGTGTGCAAAAACATTCAATACTCCCAACTTACTTCTCCTTGTATCAACTTTTCTCTTGCTTCCTTATCTGTTTGCACAGATAGCAGATAGTGACTCATTTGTATAACTTAGAATATTTACTTTTGATTTAAACGTGATGTAATGGGGGTGTAGTGTTATTAACATTCCCTGTCCTAACCTTGTTTCTGAATGTATTTTTCAGAACTGTAATTGGGACGAAAACAACTTTGATGTTACTAATACAGTAGTGCTATTGAGTGTCAATCATTGCTGTGTCCTTAAATACGTAATGGCATGATCAATAAAAGGACTTACATTTTTTTCTGAATTTGGTTTTCAAAGTCCAATCCATTTAAAGAAGTATTGCTCTTCTACACTAATACTACTGTGGTGTCGATAGGTCACATCGACCACGTAAAGCATGATCTTCGAAATCTATCTGCTCTGACGAGCGTCCATGTTAATGTTCCAGTCAGCCTTTATACCTTTTACAGTGTACGTGTGTGTCTTTCTTTGTGCTGAAATATATGGATGTATAGACATTATGGGAACAGTCTGTTGAGTATACAGTTACCCGTATTCCCGTTTTCCCATATTGGTGACCCCCATGTTTCTACGTCTTCCGCGACTTCCGTGCCGGCTGTGTGGAATCAACACGTTTTACATTCAGTGCCATGGCTGCCTCACCCAACATTTTGTATGAGGATTTGGAGGCTCAGCTACTACTACCCGGCTACTCTAATCCCCTGCCAACAGTTGTTTCGCTGCTAACGGACAGTGATTCATGATGTTCAATGAAGTTAACCTCAAACTTTGCAGCTATACTACAGCCAAGTGTTACACTGTTACCTCAAACAATGGACTCACGTTTCATGTTGCCGGACTGTGCATGCCAACATATGAAAGGTAAAGTGGATGAATTCCAGAATCGTGTAATGATCGATCGCTCATGTAGTGTTCAAAGGGACCCCAAGTCACACACATGCTTTGATCCTCTATGTGCTGCAACGTTGGTTACAGAAGTGCTGTGTGCAATGCCACCATTCATGCAAAATGCACACGTGGTCTACTGCTGTCAAGCTATGCCAGTTTTGCCTTGCTCACAATTTAATACTAGACATTTTTATACATCCAGATCGCCATTCTTAACCACCAGATCTGTCACCCAGTTTCTCAACCAAGTGCGTTCGAGCACACCTAACAGTGCTTCACCATCCAGGAACATTGTACCACAACAACGTGACCACCAGCAGGTTTCACCAGTGATTTATGGTCCTACCACACGGGGTGCGTTTCCGATGTGCACAGAAAACTCTTGCTGTTGCCATGCCAATAACCAAACCACCCGCCCCCCTCCTCCTACCTTCATTTCCACGGTACCGACAGTGCCTGCAGTGTCATTGCTTCCACGACTCATCAGGGACATTGCAACCAGCCGTTGTTCAGGACATGTTTGCTAGTAACACGCCCACACCAGTAGTGCCGGGTTACAGCAAGACAGCCTATCCTACTACGTGACAGCAGGGCCTTCCAAGATACACCGAAGCCAACCCCCCCAGCCTGGCCGTCTTACGAAGCTACCTCCTTTATACAAGGACAACCCCTTTCATGGTTCGTGCTTGTGGAACACCTTTCCGAGTTACATCAGGTGACCGATGACAACCTTAAATTTCTATGTCTTGTCACGCACCTCCATGACCACTTAGATTTAATTTGTGACTTCCTCCTTTCACCACCACTGGCACCAGAATACACATTCACCAAGAAGACAATATTGGACCAACTTGCCTGCTCACCACAGGAATTAATAATCAAGATCCTGTACGAGGAACACCTGGGGGACCACACTCCATCACAACTCTGGCTTCACCTTCGGTTACTTGTGAGTAAACACATGATGCCGGACGTTACCCTGTGGGCGGTATGGTCTACCAAGTTACCTACCGACCTGCAGATACACCTGCTAGCGCAGTCCTTCTAGTCTATCCGCTCTCACCTTCGGATCGCAGATCAGCTTATGCACTACTGCGACAAAAACAACCAGTACACCTCTCACCGCTGTCTGGCAGTACGCCGCCTGTTTACCGGCCATCTGCGGGCAGAGGCAGGGCTTGTTCTGCCTCCACGCCTTCTATGCCACCGGGCAGTACTCATTTGCTCTCTCCTCTTTCTGAGCACTCAAGAATTGCAAATGCACCAAACGTCCTGGTTTACATTCTGTAACAGTTCAATGAGGAAAAACCTCCTCCGCTGTCACAATCACCACCACCACAACATCCAGCTCATCTGTACTGTTGGTACCACAAGATATTTGGGGATGAAGCCAAGAAGTGCAGATTACCTTGCCCAAACGCCGACCGCAGGATCTAAAAGACGCCGAGTCCTGCGGGGAACTTCACAGGCGTCCTCAAACATTGCACTCTGTCCACTCGTCCTCTCGGCCAGCATTTTGTTGTGGCTTGTTTTTCTAGTTGACACAGGCACTGACATGTCCATCATACCTACATCATTGGCTCCTCCTGTTTTTTCACCAACGAAGTCGCTTCTATGCTCTGTCAGCACATCAACATTACAAATGGTCAGCTCTGCTAAAGTTATGGTGAATCTATCTCCTTCTCTACGTTTCCCATGGACTTTTTACATCACCGACATTGACAAACCAATTCTTGGTATGGATTTCTTGTCCCATTACAAACTCTCCCTGAATATAGTCCAAGGTTCAGTGCTACACCACTCTTCTGATACTCAGATACCGTGCTCAAGCACTTATGCTCATCGTTCCGTTTCCGTCTCGACATGTGATTTGTTTCGTGAGTGCTCCACCCTCACAGACAAAATAGTGACCTGCGTCATTAATCTAATGTCAGAGTACGACACAGTAGCGCAACTCCGTTGGCAAAACAACGAGTTGAAACAACGCATTGCTCACATTTTCGGCGGGCTCACTGTGGCTCATACCTCGCTGCTGCAACTGCAATTCACAGTTCATTCACCTGATCGACCTTCATCAGCAGACACCAGCATGTACACTCATCAGGTTAGTTCAAAAACATTCACTGCATGTGATGATTCACGTTCAGTGATCTCTGCTCCTGCCACATGCCCACTACGTGCAGTGCCATGTGTTTCAGACAGTGCTTCTAATGATAGTCGCATGCGCGATGCGAACACACCCACCGCACAGGCAGCTGCCCTGCGTGTTGGTAAACATTCCCCCTCTCTCGCGCATCAACCACATGATTCGGTGGCCATCGCCATTCCCCGCGTGACGCCAATGCCTCTCTTGCCTGTGTCGGTTACTCAAGGTAAAGTTAACAACAGACAGTTGATGTGTTCCCCGATCCACTTCGTTCTGCACACACAGCTGACCTCTCCAAACAAGCCCACGCCACACTCACGTAATAGGCATGTGACTTTCGTGCTGCCTTTTAGCACTCGTGCTAACGGCTACACCTCGTCGCGCCCCACTCATCCCAAAACTTCATGTAGGACATTACTCAGCCTCACGTGCGGTTCTCAGTCTCTTCCATCATTGATGGAACAACACACAAGATAATTACCACTGCCGGCCCTCCAATTAGGCACAAGATTAGATGCTTCAACCCCATTAAGTTGCGCACAGCCCAGCAGTAAATTAACGAACTTCTGGAGGCAGGCATTCTACAGCCATTGGACAGCAATTGGTCTTCACCAATTCACCTAGTCACCAAACATGACGGTTCTTTTCAAATGTGTGGTAATTACAGACAATTAAACACTCCTACCATCATGAACAATTAACCAGTGCTGAACGTAAATGATTTCACCCGTATGTTATCGGGCGCCACAATCTTCAGTGGGATTGACTGTAAATGTGCCTATCACCAGATTCATGCCATTCGGTTTAAAGAATGCGACGCAAACGTGGCAAAGTTTCACTGACTCAATCTAACGACAGTTTGAGTTCTGCTTTGCATATGTGGATGATATGCTCATTTTCAGCAAGTCGGCTGAGGACCACGGAGATCATTTATCCCAGGTCCTCCAGACCTTGAACTCTAATTGTGTTGAGGTCAACAAAGATAAATTCCAATTGCGCCAGTCTTCTGTGACATTTTTGGGTTACACAGTCTGTGCAGACGGAATACAGCCTCCCAAATCCTGCGTGCAGGTAATCACGTCATTGCCATCCCCGGCTACGTACAAAGAACTCCGACATTTCCTGGGTACTATAAATTACTATCGCCAACATCTACCTTCTGCCACCGCCATGCAGGCCCCGCTGATGGACTTGCTGTCTGGCAAACAGACTTCGGGCTTTGAGCATATGCTATGCTAGAGGCCTTCAGGGCTCTAAAGACAGCATTAGCTCATGCTGTCATACTCTTCCACCCCAATCCGTCTGCCGAGCTGTTCATCCCTATGGACGCCAGTGACATGATGGTCGGGGCAGTATTACAGCAACGCAAAGGCGACATGGTTTCACCCCTTCATTTCTTCTCTAAAAAACTGTCTACAGCACAGAAGAAATATTTTGCTGGCAGTCCATGAAACCATCAAACATTTTCGCCCTTACATTGAGGGCCGTTCTTTCTTCATCCTCACTGACCACAAACCACTGCAACCCTCCTGATGACCCACCCCTCAGCGTTTCCGCCACTTCGATCTGGTCTCTCAATTTACTATGGACGTACACTACATCAAAGGCATGGAAAACATCCCCACTGATTTCTTTTCACAGATAAATACTGTCTTACGCATCGTCAGTTTATCTGACCTCTCCGCTCTCCAGACCTCTGATGAGGAATCTCAAGCTCTTCTCAAGAATCCTCAGACATTGCCTGTGTTTACCAAAGCCAAGTTCCCCATTGTTTCAGACAAAGTATGGTGTGACCCTTCTACCGGCACTCTGCGGCTGTTGCTCCCTCCCACATTGTGCCAACAAGCCTTCGACGCCTTGCATAACCTTGCCCACCCTGGCGTCCACGCCAACACATGCCTCATCACCGAGCGTTTTTTTGGAAAAATGTTAAGCAGGACTGTCAAACCTGAGCACACAGCTGCATTTCCTGCCAACTCAACAAAATTGGATGCCACAACTCCCCCCCCCCCCCCCCCCCCCTCCCCCCTGGCAGATTTGACATTCCGCAAGGACGTTTTCATCATGTACATATTGACCTTATCGGCCCTCTGCCTCCGTCACAGGGCCACAGATATATTCTCTCCACAATCGACTGCATGTCTGACTGGGTGGAAGCTGTTCCTTTACCCAATATCACATCAGAAACCGTGGTCATGGGATTCATCTCATCATGGATCGCTAGGTTCGGTTGCCCGTCAACCATCACCACCAACCAGGGTCAACAGTTCGAGTCTGCACTTTTCACAATTCTATGTAACCTTAGCAGTATCAAAAAAATTCATACAACAGCCTACCACCTGCAAAGCAACAGTTTAGTGGAACAATGGCACTGCACCCTTAAAACATCACTCCGGTGTCATGACTGCCTCTGGTCTGTGGGGCTTCCTTGGCCTACCTGGGGAACTTATCCTGCCTCAAGCACCTGAGGATTTCCCTACCTCCCCAGACTTTATTAGTAGAATGCGCACCCACTTTAGACACGCACGGCTACACCCGCCTGTCAGTCACTCCCTGCCAGACATTAACATGCCAACTCAGCACATGCTGATTCTGTTAGACAACGATTCCATTAGACAACCCTGCAAACCCCATACCTGGGCCCCTTTGAAGTACTCTGGAGGGGCGAGACGACGTTTGACATTATGTTTAAAGATCGTCTGCAGACTGTTTCGCTACACAGGCTCAAGCCTGCTTTCATGGACTCCGACACCCCTCTGCCGTCCCAGTGAGTCCATCTGGATGAATTTTCCATTGCCGAGCCTCATAATGAGTTAGCTCATCCCATGGTAGGCTCTTCTCCTTCTGATGATTCGTCACCATAGTTCGCGGGTTTCCCAAGCATGTCATCATCAACCCCATGTGCAGGTTTTGATGACGTTTCATCTACTGGAGAGACTTCCTCGCTGACTTTCAACTTGTGCTGCAATGTACCACATAACCACATCAACAGTGTGTTGATTGTTGCTTTCGACGACCGTGTGCTTGTGCTCCCTACAGACACCGCAGACTCGACACTCAATGAGGAACTAGATGTCAAGATAGTGGATAGCCTGTCCCTTCCCCTAGAATGCAATCCATCAAGAGTTGGCAGGCGTGCTCGCATGCTGCACCCCTCCCCATACCTCCACTCCCGGGCCGGCTGATGCATCGTCTGCCACCGCTGGCTGTCTGATTACGATGTGGACCTGCAGCCCATCACCGCACCTTCGCATGCCGCCCTGACTGAGATGGAGCTTTCAGTCATGCGCATGTCGCCTCGCACTACTCACTCCAATGCTGACGTCCACATGACCTCCCCCCATGCCTCACAGGCCGTACTCCATACTGCGAGGAGGGGGGGGGGGGGGGCAGTGTGGCATCGAAAGGTCACATCGACCACGTAAAGCATGATCTTTGAACTGTAACTGCTCCGACGAGCCGCCATGTTAATGTTCAAGTCAGCCTTTGTACCTTGTATAATGTACCCGTGTATCTTTCTTTCTGCTGAAATATATGTATATATAGACATTATGGGAACAGTTTGTTGCATATACAGATATCGGTATTCCCATTTTCCCATACTAGCATTGAATTACTTACATTACCTTCCACAGTCTTGCACCACTTAATTAGTAGTGAACCAACAATTAAAGATTGAACTAATCCAAAGAAAATTCATTCCTGTCATTAAAACAATTCCATCTTCTCTGGTATCCACTATCCTTCCCACTGTGGTATACCACCGCCTACCAAACCTACACAATATCCTCGTCCACCCCTACACAACTCCAACTACCAACCCCTTGGCTCATTAGTCATATCCTTCTAATAGATCCAGATGAAAGACATGCCCCATCCATCCTCTGATCACCACCTACTCCATCTGGTCACAAGCATCACCTAGTCCATCAAGGGCAGGGCCACCTGTGAAATGAGTCTGTGATCTACAAGTTATGTTGATAGCATTGTGCTGCATTCGATGTAGGTGTGACAACCAACAAGCTGTCTGTCTGCATGAAAGGCCACCGACAAACTGTGGCCAAGAAACTGCTGGACCACCCAGTTGCTGAGTATGCTGCTGAACACAACATTCTTCATTTTAATGATTGCTTCAGAGCTTGTGCCATCTGGATGCTTCTTACCAACACCAGCTTCTCTGAACTGCCCAAGTGGGAACTCTCCCTACAATATATCCTACATTCCTGTAACCCTCCTGGCCTCAACCTTTGTTAGTTATTGTCCTTCAGCCACCTATCCCCTTCCTTGTTCCCACTCCAGCACTACACATCTTTTCATTTCACCAACACACCCATAGTCTTTTTGCGTCTTTCCTTTTCTGCTCAGCCCCCCTCCTACCATCTGTCTAACAACCTGACTGCACCCAGTTGCCCTACCCTCATTCCTTTTCCTTCTTGTATCTGCCCACATGAAACATTTTACCATCCCCCACCCCCACCTGTCTATCCCTCCCCTTTCTCACCCCAGCCTCCTCCTTACTCCCACCACCCACAAGATTGCTTCTCCCATCATGTGCAGCTGCTCATAGTCTGGCCTCAGTAGCCAGAGACAGTGTGTGATGTCCTCCCGCTTTATTTCTTCGTTGTTAGTCCTCAGTGTTGACATACAACATTGTTATACTGGCTGAAAAATGGGAGGGGGGTGGGGTGGAAGTTCAACACTGACCCTGTAAATGATGTACCCAACAGCTACACAGTTGCGCTTCACAGTTCTCTACTTTCACTATTCACAATTCCCCAATATTACACAATTATATGGCCAATTCACTACTGGTAAATGTTGATAAGCCTCATCAATAGGTTGCAGGCAGACATCAGCATACTGCTACAATAGTTTGCTGTTGAACATCTGTGAGCAGTAAATACCTAACCACACAGTTCACAGTCCTTGCAGAATAATACGGTACATGTGGCACTATTTGTCAAACAAACTGAACTGATATTGTCAAACATTGTTTTAACACATGGCCTATTTGTGTTACACTTATTCCACTGTTAAGTTGATGAATTGTTGTTACTTGAAACAGTATGTAATTCCCCTTTGAAAATCAGCCATGGACGGACTGGCTTGGGTTCAAAAATTGGGCCTTTATATACCTTCACAATAATAGGCACAGAAACTATACATTGTTTGGTGTTTAAGTTACAGAAATTACGGTTCAAACATAATTCATTCAGTTAACTGAATACATTGAAAAATTCCTTCTTTTTAACAATTTCTTCTATCACATAGGTTAGGCTGAATTATTTGTTTAAATAATGAAATTAACAGATATAGTTATGCAAACAATGCTTTTGACAAACCTGGTAATTATTTTGGATTAATTAAGGGCTGGCTGTGCTAACATGTTTTCGAATAGAGCCAAATAAATACTTTAAGAATCCTAGTAGTTCTTCTTCCAAATGTTTATAATTAGTACAGAATTTGTATTTGTTTATAAGCCAGCACAGAATCTAGGTCATGAAACAATTACTGATTTCACTCTTAACAAAAGGTATTAACTAGGAATGGTCAAAACAAATTAGAAATTAATTATATCTAAAAACAAAGATGATGTGACTTACCAAATGAAAGTGCTGGCAGGTCGACAGACACACAAACAAACACAAACATACACACAAAATTCAAGCTTTCGCAACAAACTGTTGCCTCATCAGGAAAGAGGGAAGGAGAGGGAAAGACGAAAGGACGTGGGTTTTAAGGGAGAGGGCAAGGAGTCATTCCAATCCCGGGAGCGGAAAGTCTTACCTTAGGGGGAAAAAGGGACGGGTATACACTCGCGCACACACACACATATCCATCCACACATATACAGACACAAGCAGACGCTGGGGAGGTAGGGAAATCCTCAGGTGCTTGAGGCAGGATAAGTTCCCCAGGTAGGCCAAGGAAGCCCCTCAGACCAGAGGCAGTCATGACACCTGAGTGATGTTTTAAGGGTGCAGACGCTTGTGTCTGTATATGTGTGGATGGATATGTGTGTGTGTGTGCGCGAGTGTATACCCATCCTTTTTTCCCCCTAAGGTAAGTCTTTCCGCTCCCGGGATTGGAATGACTCCTTGCCCTCTCCCTTAAAACCCACATCCTTTCGTCTTTCCCTCTCCTTCCCTCTTTCCTGATGAGGCAACAGTTTGTTGCGAAAGCTTGAATTTTGTGTGTATGTTTGTGTTTGTTTGTGTGTCTGTCGACCTGCCAGCACTTTCATTTGGTAAGTCACATCATCTTTGTTTTTAGATATATTTTTCCTACGTGGAATGTTTCCCTCTATTATAACCATATCATTAATTAGAAATTAATTACATACACAAAACTAAGCACAAAATTAGACCTGGTGCTACATTCCTTAAGACTGAGGGCCAACCTTTCTCTTTTATGGAAATGCAGATTATACTCATGTGTCTTAATGGTAATTAGGCAAAAATGAAAATAAAATGAATTTAAGGAGGCAGATGGCAAAACAAAAGAGGAAGTAAAGAGATCTCATGTTGCTTCATCACAAGTGGTAATGTGAGTGTGTATGTTTCTAATTCAGAAGAAGGACTTCTTTAACAGTGTGCCTATTTGCATGGTGAGTAGCAATCTATCCCCACCCCACCCTCCTTCTTACCCCCACCACCCAGATTGCTTCACCCATCATGTTCAGCTGCTCATAGTCTGGCCTCAGCACCCAGAGATAGTGGTAATGTGTGCGTGAGTTGTGTTTATGTGAATGTGTGAGTGTATATTTCTAATTTGGGAGAAGGCTTTATTTAACAATTTTTTTGTTGTGCCTATCTGCAGCTCACAATCTCCTACATATATGGTGAGTAGCAATCTATCCTTTTCATAATATTATCATTATTCCATCCTGGATTCTCCAATGTTTGAATGATTAATCTTGAAGTCTCATATCTAGCTGAACTGAAATGATATTCTGAAAACTTATGCCATTTAGGGTAGATCTAAATGATGCGGACTGGACATAAAACATGTTTTAATGGTGGTCCATGCCAATATACGAGGCACTATGCCCTAATTGGTGGCTAGTTCCGGTTTTACAATTCACGGTTTATACAGGTAAATAAAATTGCATCTCCTCCTATTTAGCACATAAAGAAGGAGAATCACCTGATTGTCAAGCAACTTTAGGGGTTTAGTTAAAGTTCACATTGGGAGAATATGTACAAGGGACAGTTTCATTAATGTGACTACCACTAATGTTCAATGTCAACATCCAATAACCACTCCCAGAGGCCTGGTGGCAACACTAGCAGTGGAGGGCAAATAAAGTGTGTCGAGGGTGGGAGGATACAGCAAACAGTGCAGTCATCATCATAATGTGGAAACAGAGTGATTTATCTGATGTCCAAAAGGGCATGATAACTGACTTTTTGGCTAAGGGTGGAAGCATTTCCGAAGTGCCTAAGTTTGCAAACTGTACTCCAGAGTGCCATGGCAGAAGAGGACATACCAAAGACCGTGATCTCTACACCTTTTAGACTCTGAGTTTTTGTATGTGCATTACAGATTAAAAAACTCCACACAAATGTTTTGTTTAATGTACCATTTTCTTATGCCTACATACACAATGTCCTTATATTCTCACCATCTGTGGAAGAGCATAAGGCTTACTTACAAAAAGTCCTCAGTCAGCTAGCTGCCCGTGGGGTAATCATTAATGAAGACATTCATCAGCCACCACCTTGACACCTCAGGCATCTGCGTGACAGCAGAGAAGACTGACCAGATATGACTCTTGCCACCTCCCTTCAGCTATCAAGAGTTATGCAGATTTTTGGGCATCATAAATTTCTACTGGAGATACATCCTGCATGCAGGTGAGACCCTCCTTCCTCTGAGCAAAGTCCTGCATGGGAAGAATACTGCGGGAAAACACCACCATGAGTGAACATATCCTACGCATTCTGCCTTTAATAAAATCAAGGGTGACAACACTGGCTCATCTCCCAATGCCCACCTTAGTGTAACAAAGGGTGTGAGTAACCTCACTATTCATGCCATGTTACAACAGGAGATAGCTGTCTTTCCCCAGCCCCTGTGGTTTTTCTCTTGTAAACATTCAGACATGAAGCATAAGTGGTCAACTTTTGTCCCTGAGCTACTCTTCACCTATGAGGCTGTTTGCTACTTTCAAGAAGAGATAGAGGGCAGACCTCTTACTGTTTATATGGATTGCCACCCCCCGGCTAACATGTTATGCATCATGTCTGAGGACCCCACCTCCTGGCATTTTCGATACCTTGGTTGCACTTTACAGTTTACGACTGATGTGTGTTATGTCAAACGCACTGACAACATTGTCATGGAATGGATTGCCTCTTCCTCTGCTCAGCTTGATTACGACCAGATCACTGAGGTTCAAGACTCAGATCAAGACTTGCAGAACACCCTTCGTGACCCAGACACAGACTTCAAACTTCAGCAATGTACCTTCCTTGGCTTCACCAAACCAGTTTGGTACAATGTGTCCTGTGACTGGGTCTGATCAGTCATCCCGAAACCTTGTTTTAAACAAATCTTTGATCTCGTCCACAATCTCACACACCTTAGGGTACAGCCCACTGTACATTTAGTGACAGAAAATTTTGTTTAGCCACACATGTGGAAAGACTGTGCCTCATGGAGCAGAGCTTGCATCCCGTGCCAACAGAGAAAAACAGACCGCCATGCTCAGACCCCCTTAGCAAATTTCTGATCCCCAAGGGGAGGTTCCAACACATGCACATGGACATAATAGGACCACTTCCAGTCTCAGAAGGACAATGTTACATTATATCACTGATTTCTACGGTTGTGTGGTGGGTCAGGGCCACACCTACTGCTGATATATCCACTGAAACTGTTGCCAAAGTTTTTGTCAACATGTGGATCATTCATTTCAGCTGTCCTATGTCACTCACTATTGACCAAGGCAGACAATTTGAGTCCTCTCTATTCAATGAACTGTGCCGTCTTTGCAGCTGTCACCATTTTCATACACCGCTCACCCACAGTCAAACATTCTCACTGAAAGATGGCACCACACATTAAAAGCAGTGCTAATGTGCAAAATGGACAAAAGCCCTTCTTTGGGTATTGCTCAGCATCCACACTGCCTGTAAGGAAGACCATGATGCATCTTTAGCCAAGACCCTGTACAATGAGACATTACGTCTCCCCACTGACTTCGTCGTAGAAGCTACATCCCCCACCAATTATGACCTGCCAGATCTCATTGCCTGCATCAGAGACCACATACAGAAACAGAACCCTCATATACCTCCCCCCCTCCCCCAATAACATCATGCAATGCCGTGGGTCTTCATCCATAAGGAACTGTCCACCTGCTTGCATATGATGCTACACATTGATGCTGTGAGATCGGCTCTGCACCCACCATATGCAGTCCCTCATAAAGTAATGACTCACAGCACTAACACATTCAACATCATGATCAGGGGCAAATAATCAATAGTATCTGTTAATAGACTGAAGCTGGCTTGGACAATTGCAGAACGGTCCCTGCAACTGCCATCTAGACATGCACCTGACCACTTGTCTTCCACCACTTTCACATTGCAGGCCCAACCTCTCCAACTTTTTCCCTGAGGATATATCTGTGATGCTCCTCAACAAAAACCTAGTCATCTGCACAAAGTATGAAGATAGGAGACCCAGGGACAGCACGATTTCGCACCATTACCACCACATCTCATGTACACCACTTGACATGAACACAGCAGAATTGATGTCCTGACTTACCACCAAGGGCTCCCTCATCATATTCACCCTGGTTTATGCCACAGCTGTCCCAGTCACAGCTAACAATAGAACTACACCATCGGCCATTCCACACTCGACACCAACTGCCGTGGCTGCTACCAATGGCAGCCCACTGGTACTGGTTACTTCTCACTATGGATGTGCCCTTTGGCCCCTGCCATACTCAGGGACTATGAGATCTCTGCTATCACCGTAGCCATTGCCCCACCACAGATCAACGCTGTCACCTCACCTCCTTGTGATGCTCCCCCTTCTCCTATACTCTGTAGTATGGGGGGAAGTGGGGGGGGAGGGGGGGGGGGCTTCTGTGGTCTGTGGTGACATAGTGACTGTACATCACCTCTGACTGACAAAATAAACATTGCTTGCTGCCATGGGCAGTAGAGTGAACAATAATATCTCTGACAGGGGAGTATGTATTGAATGTCTGCCTGGTGTAGACCACAATGTAATTCTGTCCAGCAAATGAAGTAAGGATCAGTCTACCACACTCCATGTATCATTTATTATGTATGCGCTCCTGCTGGTACTGCATTTCCTACGCAGTCATTAAAGTAAAACAGGTGATTGAAATCTGAAGAGTCTGAACTTTTAGTGTCAATTATTTAATAAGTTAATTTACTTTCATGAGTAGTAACAATACCTCCTCTGCTACTTCTCTGCTGCACATTGTAAAAAATTTAATTAGGTGCCACTTTTGATTACATAGTCTCCCATTAAAACCAACTGCATCATTGTACTCATGAACATAAATATAAACAACCGAGCTATAAGTTTAAATAAGATTTTGTATAAATAACAATTTAGCATATTCCCATATGTGTGGTATATTACATGTGCCTCTGCATTAGATATAGAAGGAGAAAACATATCCAGATAGTTAAGGACAATGGAAATTTAATTGATGGAAGACAGGAATTCAAAAGTATGGAAAGGATGAGAAGGAAAAACATTACAACAATGGGGCGGAGGGGTGGGGGGAAGAATGAAAAATAAATCCATCCAATATAATGTTGCACCAAGGTAATTGCTAACACTTGGTTTAAAATTTTAGAAAAAGTGAAAGATAGTTATTTATGCGGAGGTGACCTGGAGACAATGAAAAGTTTCAAGTGAATTATTTAATGGCGAGTCAGATTTTGAAATCAGATAATATTTCCAGGGGCAGATGTAGTCTCTGACCATAATTTATTGCTATGAACTGTAGATTAAAATTAAAGAAATTGCAAAGAAGTTACGAAATTAAGGGGATGGGATGTGGATAACTTGAAA
Source organism: Schistocerca piceifrons (assembly GCF_021461385.2). Lineage (NCBI taxonomy): Eukaryota > Metazoa > Arthropoda > Insecta > Orthoptera > Acrididae > Schistocerca > Schistocerca piceifrons. The sequence continues at coordinate 794,134,234 of NC_060140.1, forward strand.
GATCCAAAGATTGTAGAGAGTTTCAAGGGAAGTATTAGGCAATGATTGACCACAAAAGAGACAAGGAGCACAGCAGAAGATGAATAGCAAAAGCAGCATCAAATAGGCAAATAGACAAACATCCAGTAGAAACCCTTGAATGATGTATCAGTTATTAAATCTACCTGATGAAAGGAGAAAATGTAAAATGCTGCAAATGAAGCAGGAAAAAGGGAATATGGATGTCTAAAAAGTGAGAGTGATAGGAAGTGCAAACCAACAAAGAAAGAGAAATGGAAGGCTGTAGAAGAATGCATGAATACAGGAATGATAGATGCAGCATACAGGAAAACTGAAGAGACATTTGGAGAAAAGTCTAGCATATGTACGACTGTTAACGAGTTCAAATGCCAAGCTCACATTAAGCAAAGAAGAGAAATCTGAAAGCTGCAAGTTATACTGAGAGGAACTACATAAAGAAAACAAACCTGAAGACAATATTATAGAAAGGGAAGAGGAAGGAAATGAAGGTAGAAGATAGACTGAAGGCAGGCAAACCAATTTCCATAGCATTTGTAGATTCAGAGAAAGCTCTTGACAATGTTGACTATTTTTGAAATTCTGAAGGTAATAGGGAGAAAACATTACCTACAACTATAGAAAGCAGACTGTGGCACCCACGCTGAGAAATGCATGCCCTGTAGTTACAGCCATCAGAAGCTAGTGGTGCCTGGAATCTGGCAGCGCACTAGCAGATTTACTGTTAGGCATAATATAGGCAACAGTGCAATGCACATGGGCATGCACAAGCCAAAGCAGAACCCAGTACAAACTGAGGAACAGACCAGTGTAGATGTGTCTCCAGGTGCACGATTCTGCTTACTGTTGGCCATGTGGATCAAGCTTAACGTGAGCTCCCCACAAGATGTATGAGATTATTTAGACAGCACCATCTGTTCACCTGTCTCATTACGTCACTACCATGAAGTACAAGGCACCCTGTGGGTTGGAAGACAGTTACTGGTTTTGTCCGCTAATGTGCTCATCATTTTTCCAACAGTTACATGATCAGACCACATGCTCAATCACTGAGGAATGTACACCCTCTGGGAACAGTGTTCAAGTACATCTATTCTGCAATTCCCATTACTGCGACCATGCAATCACAAGAGCACAGACTTTCAACATTAGAAAATGTTTTTAATTAGTTGCAAATTTCTTTACCACAAATAAATGTATCATTGTGCATACATATCCTTTGTCAATTACCGTCACCATGTCTGACACCCTGCCCACAAAGCATGGGTGCAACAGTAAAACAGGCCCACTGCACCACTCACTTGTAAGCGGCAATCCCACATGTTCCTGCTTCACTGGTGATCCCACAATGATCTGCAGGCTATGCATGTGGTGATGAACTCTCATTGGCATGGATGATGTGGAACCATGAGTGGAGTAATGCTGATGTCATGTGCAAACAGTACTTTGTTAGCAAATGAACAATTCTGTTCTCGCCCATAGTCACACATGAAAAATATTTTAACTTTGAATTTTTTTTTTTTGTGCATCTGTTGTGCACTGAATTATTTTTATTTTGTGCCTTTCCTTGTGCGACTGACTGTGCAAAAGACTATAGAAGGCCTGCTAGAACACAGCAGAGGCTGGAGTTAGAGACAGCTCAGTGAAATTTCTGTGCACAAAGCACCCCCTCCTTCCACACACACACACACACACACACACACACACACACACACACACACACAAGCAACAACATAACTTGTGACCTCGCCAAATTCAGGCACATCATGAACCAGCTTGACCAGAACTACACCACCAAAGTTCAAGACATAATTGCAACCTGCCAATACAATTCTCATATAAGAAGTTAAAAGAAGAGTTGATCCATCAGATGTCATGATCGCAAGAGCAATCAATGCATTAGTTGCAGTGCGAACTGGAATTTGGTTATAGGAGGCATATCAATTCCTGCACCATCTGCAGAGCTTCACACAGTCTGACATGATTCCAGACTTGCAATCCAGGTGCACAGCTTCCTAAAACAGCTACAAGTAGTCATAGCCATGTAGAATGATACACAGCTGGACACTGTTGTCGACTGGGCCAATCAGATGCATGACACACTAACAACCCACCATGTACCACATCCATGGCAGTCTTTGACTCCCTTCCCCCACCTCCATGACAGCATGCACCTCCCACACCCACTGCCTCAGACACTGATCTGCACCATCTAATCCGTAACCTGACCACACAGTTGGCAACTCTCAGCACACAGGTTGACTTGTTGGCACACTTGTGGACAGAGGGCAACAGGCATCGTAGCATCAGCAGATCCAGCTACCGGCGATCTGGCTCACGTAACCAGGAACACAGCACTAGCTGTTCTAGCTGTATACTGAAGACATCAGAGCAGTTTCCAAATGGCTTCTGCTGGTACCACACCCATTTTGGAAATGATGCGATGAAGTGCTGGCCACCCTGCTTTCACCCAAATGCCAACGGGAACCATGCTTAGGTGCACCTAGCTGCATTGCCATATCGAAGCATCTCTTCTTGGCAGAACAGGCCAGTGAAGTCAGATACCTTGCAGACATGGGTTCTGACCTCTCAATTTCATGCAAGCCATGCTGAGGGGCTGCAGGACCACTGACGCATAACCTCTTATGGCTGTGAATAATTTGACAATCAAAATGATTGGCATATACCAACGAAATTTGGATCTCAGACTATGCCGCAGACTTGCATGGAACTTCACTGTGGCTGACATCAATGAGCCAATCCTGTGGGCAGATTTCTTCAGACACTACACACTGCTTGCCAGTATCATATGTGCCCAAATGATAGATGCAACCACAAGTTTGAAGATAGCGGGACAGTGATGGCAGGTCACCAGTTAACTGCCTCAGACTGTACACGGACATCCTTGACAAATTTCTGGCACTCATTTGGCCACCTGGTGTTTGCAGGGATATGAAACATTCAATGGTCCACCACATCATAACTGATGACACTTGTCCCGCTGCTGGACAGTGAAGCCCTTCAATAATGCCTATGCCCACTCCAGCCACTGATGCACAGATGCTGCCAGCTGTCACCATGCGTCAGCTTCCCCCCACCCCTCCTGGGCAGCTTGTGCAAAGGCTCAGGCCCAGCCCACCGCAGGCACACTGAGCACTACCATCCTTGTGGACTCCATCACATGTTCCAGCTATTGTATCTGCTTCAAATGCATGTGCTTTGTAATAACAATGTCATGCCTTGTGACACTTGCCACGTGGGGTAGCCATGTGGTCTAAGGCACCTTGCCACAGTTCGTGGGGCTCCCCCCCCCCCCCCCCCCCCATCCCCGCCTCCCCTGTCAGAGATTTGAATCCTCCCTTGGACATGGGTGTGTGTGTTGTCCTTAGCGTAAGTTAGTTTAAGACAGATTAAATAGTGTGTAAGCCTACCAACCGATGACCTCAGCAGTTTGGTCCCATAGAACTTACCATGAATTTCCTTGTGACACAGCTCATATGTGGCCCAACCATCATATAGGGTTAGTATCTGCCCCCTGTGCTGGCACTTGCTGTAAAGGCCCAGTCTCCAGTGGACTGCATCATCAGCTATTCTCCAGTTGAGGTCCATTCATCATCTCCCATCTCACCAGCAGCTTGCCCGTAGCAGCTCCTAGACCTGCATTCATATGACTTTGCCTCCACTGCACCTGGTATTAAGGCCAGATCAACTGCCACATTTGGGTTACAATGACACCACACTCACATGAGTTAAGACGCTATGTGCAGTTCCCCTAGTTCTGCTGTATTGAGCATAGAGGCCAGATTGAGTGCCACGCCAAACTACCATGTTGGACTGTGTTGGCAAACTCAGTGAACTATGAACAGTGCTACTTTGTGAATGCTTTATTTCAATACCTTATGTGCAACTCATGAATGCTTTATTTCACTGCCTTCTGTACAACACACGAACATTTTGCTTCATGATATTAACTGCCAACCAGACTATGCTTGTGTGTTGGTGTCCTCTGAGACAAATCACATGTGGCTATGGACTGTATTCAACCTGCCCCTGCTGTCACTAGCAAACTGCATGTGGATATGCCCACTGCATGCACTGACAGCCCATGCACTGACGACACTTGCTGCTGCCCAATCACCATGGAATCTGTCAGCATGTGCTCCTGCTGACATGACCAGAAGGCACAAAAGTTCCAAATATGCTAGCCGCATGGTAGTCACCACTGCCTTGTCACAACTCCTGAGCTCTGCTCTCCAAGGGGTCTCTGTGTTGCAGTTGTGCAGAGAAATGCATCAGCCATAGTTACAGCCAGCAAAAGATGGTGGTGCACAGCATCCATTGGTGCATCCACAGATTTACTATTAGGCAAAATCTTGGCAATAGTGCAACATGCACATGTGTGCACAACTCATAGCAGAGACCAGTGTGAGCTGAGCAATGGACCAGTGTAGACCTGTCTCCTGGTTTATGATTCTGCTTGCCACATGCCACGTGGGTTGAGCTTAATGTGAGCTCCCCACATAATGTATGGCATTATTTAGACAGTACTCACTCTCATTACATTGCAACTGGGAAGTACACAACAGCCTCTGGGTCAGAAGACAGTTATTAGTTACGGTAGCACACATGTACATCATTTTTCCTCTGGGTAATGTGGTCAGACCATGTGGTGAATCACTAAGGAATGTACACCACTCAGGAACAGTTCTGAGCATATCTACTGTGCAATGTCCATTACTGCAATCATGCGATTGTGAGAGCACAGGCTTCCTGCATTAGAAAATATTTTTAATTAGTTGTGTATTTCTTTGCCACAAATAAATGTATCACTGGCAGACATACTATTTGTCGATTACTATCACAGTGTCCTACATCTTGATCACAGTGTGTGGATGTAGCAATAAAATCAGCCCACTGCACCACTAACCTGTAAGTGATAATCCCATACATGCCCGCTTCAAGACTACAGTTGTAAGAATTGAAGGGCATGGAAGGGAATTAGTACTTCAGAAAGGGATGAGACTATGTTTTCAGACTCACCTAAATGTTATTCAGTCTGTACATTGAGCAAGCAGTAAAGGAAACTGAGAAGATATTTAGAAAAGGAATTAAATTTCATGTATAAGAAATAAAAACTATGAGGTTGTGACATCGTAATTCCATCAGAAATAACAAAGGACTTGTAAAAGCAGTTGAACAGAATGGGTGGTGCCTTGAAAAGAGATTATAAGATGAATATCAGCCATAGTAAAACTCGGATAACAGAAAGTAGCCAAATTAAATAAAGTGATGCTGACAGAATTAGATTTGGAAATGAGGGAAAAAGCAGTAAATGTGTTTGTTTGGTATTTATGAAAATAACTGACAACGATAAAGACAATATAAAATGCAGCATTGCAATAGCAAGAAAACATTTTTCTAAAAGAAAAATTTCTTAACATCAAATATAAATTTAAGCACTAGGAAATCTTTCCTGAAGGTATTTGAATGGAGTATAGTCTTGTATTGTAGTGAAACATGGATAATAAGCAGTTCAGACCAGAAGAGAATAGCAGATTTTTAAATGTGGTGCTACAGATGAACGTTGAAAATTATACTGGTAGATCAAACAACTAATGAGGATGTGCTGAATCAAATTGAGGAAAAACAAAATTTGTGTCATGACTTGATAAAAGGATGAGATTGGCTGATAATACGCATCCAAAGGCATCAAGGAATCATCTATTTTGTAATGGAAGGAAGTGTAGGGTGTAAAAACTGTAGAGGGAGAACTACACTTGAGTGCAGTAAGCAAATTCAAATGTATGTAGGTTGAAATAGTTATGCAGAGATAAACAGGATTGTGAAGAATAGAGTTGCAAGTAGACCTTTGGACTGAAGACCACCACCACCACCACCACCACCACAACAACAACAACAACAACAACACATACAATGTGAAGAGCACTTCAATAGAAAGCTGAAGCAGAATGAATATTGCAGCATACAACGAGTTTAGAAAGTGTATTCATCACATTAACAACATGTTTCTTGGATATATTGGAGATATTGTTGATAAATAAAGAATGGTCAATGATATTGTTTGAGTAATTACTCACCCAATCCACCATGCTTAAGTATGTAGTTTTCCTTACTGAATATCTCTCCAAATATTGTCATGCCTCCAGAGCCATTGAACTCAGTGATGTCACCTCCCTGGCACATTAAATGTGGTATTATTCGATGAAAAAAGCTCCCTTTATAGGTAAGTCCATTGTATCCTTTACAAAGACCAAGAAAGTTTGCAGCTGTTTTTGGAACATAATCTCCATAAAGCTCAAAAATAATGCGTCCCAGATGTATGTCATTTTCAATTTGGAGGTCAAAAAAACACCTGGAAAAAGGAAAAATATACCATAATAAATACTATTTGAAATCCAAGCAATATATGTATCAAATGTATAAAATTTGAACAGTGAATTTTGATACATAATTTATAAGCACACTGGTCAAAAATTAGTCACCCCTGGAAGACACCATGTAAACTCTGCCACTTGTCTAGATAATGGTCTCAGTGCACCAAGGAATAGGGACCACAGGGCTTTCAGACATGTAAAATCCAAGTGAAGCCACTCATTGAAGATTACGTCCTGTAGAGCTAGCAAACTGCAGTAATAATTGCTTTGTGTCACCTATTGTTCGAAACAGACTAAGACTATTTCTATGAGTTCAAGATTGGGTGATTTAGTTGGCCTCTCAAGGCTTGTCAAACCAGGAATGTATGTATTCAGTACTGTGAACTAGGTGTGTTGTTATCTTGTAAGACAGAGGTGTCCACAACATACTCACCATGAAGATATTGTTAATTATCAGTGCACTTGATGTTTGCATAATTTGAAAAGAGCAAAATTGAGATTTGTCAGACTACACTACACACTTCCACTCTGCTTCTGTGTCATTTCTGTATTGTTTGACCTAGGGAGAACACATGCAGCTTTATGTGCCATGTGAGCCATACAAGACTCCAATTAGCACATGTCATGCAGATCAATTGACTGGACACAAGGACATGTGACATATGACCGAAGGCACAGTATTTGAAACACTCACTGTCAGCATCAATTCCATGAATTTGAATTTGGTTATCAATGACAAGGCATTACACTCATCTCTGGTCTTTTTGTGAGCACTATTCTTACACTGCCTTTATGTGGCTGTGAATGGCACACATTCTTTGCAGATACTTAATATATGAAAACATCAGCATGATACAGCTGTGTTAAGTTCATTCAGCAGCATATTTAGATATTTCAATATGCAGCTCCTTTCACTATTCTATCACATCTCCAAGTTCATCCATCTTACTGCACTGATTCTGTGCAACCAATTGGAAAATGCACACTGCTTTACTGCCATCACTTATGTCAGATGTTGAGAGTCGAATGACAGCCAGCTTCCCATTCACATCATCTGCCACATTCCAAAGTGAGCAGTGTTCTCTTTCAAGGGGTCCTCTAATATTTTGCCCAGTGACTTAACAAGAAAACTCCATATGGTACTGTTGAAGAGTGGCATATGGAGCTCACAGATAACTCAGATGTTCTCAATTTTACTAGAAATTATGTTTATTACTAAGTAATGGAAGGTGGGGAAGAAATGGGTCAAACTTGCAATACCTTGCAATACAAGAGCTGATGCTTTACGTTCTGGCTGATATGAGGCACATTATCATAGTGTAACAGTTTGCTAGAAAATCCATACAGATTATAAAAATGGATTTGTGTGTGTACACGTGTGTGTGTGTGTGTGTGTGTGTGTGTGTGTGTGTGTGTGTGTGTGTGTGTGTGTGTGTGGAGTGTGGAAAGGGGGGAGGGTGTCTATGTATGTTTCACATCACCTCCTAAACCACTGGCTCGATTTCAACCAAATATGGAAATATGGTATCCATATCCCTTACGCTCAGGTAACAAATGCTGTAGGGGTAAGAACCACCTATCACAGTTCAGGAGATGTGACATCACAAACACTGAGATGTATGAAAAACTGCCACATTGTGCATTACTTTTTAAATTTATTACTATTTTTCTACTAACTCTATTCACAACAAAGTTTGCAAACAAAATTTGCATATGCCGCTGATGGCACCTACAAAATTATATCATTGTATGACACTTAGATCAGGAGATATGACATCATAAACAGTGAGATGTGTGAAAAATTGCCACATCAAGAATGACGTTTCAATTTGTTACTTCCTTGCTATAACTCTATTTGCAACATACTTGACTATCCACACATGCTGCTAAATGAACTTACACAAACTTTTCATTAAGTACAACACATAGTTCAAGGTGTATGACGTCATAAACACTGAGATACATGAAAAACTGCCACATCATGCAAAAAGTGTTAATAAATTTTTTCTTTACTGCTAAGACACTTCTACAGTAGAGTCAACTTAAGGAAACCCATGACAGCTGGCAGCACTTTTGACAGGTTTTAACTGCAAAACACAAATGGCTGTAGGTGAAAATGATAGTCATGTATAGAGCTGTGAAGGGGAATTTGCACATAGATTTTTACAAAGTCATGTTGTAGACACACTAAGCAGCTTTATTTCATCATCGATTGTCCTCGGTGTTGACATACTGTGTTGCTATACTGGCTGAAAAAGGGGGAGGGGGGTGGAAGTTCAACACTGACTACTTTAAATGATGTAGCTGAAAGGTGCACATTTGCATTTCACAGTTCTTTACTTTCACTGTTCACAAGCCCCCAATAACATACAGTTATATGGCCAGTGCACTATTGTTTCACTTTCAATGAGCCTCATTAACAGTTTGCAGCAAACATCAGTATACTGCTACAATAGTTTACTGTTGAACATCTGTGAGCAGTAAAAACCTCACCATGCATTTCACAGTCTTTCAAATAAATTGAAGACACTTTCATTGTTTTAACACACAGCCTATTGGTGTAACACTTATTTCGCCGTTAAGTTGATGCATTGTTGTTGTTCTAACCGACACAAGTTTCTTGTCTGAAACTCAGCCGTGGACTGACTGTATGGTGACCAAAAACTGAGCCTTTATATATCGTCACAATAATAGGCACTGAAACTACACATTGCTAAATGTTTAAGTTACCGAAATTACAATTAAAACTTAGCTCATTAAATTAACTGAATACATCAAAAATTCTGTCTTTTTAACAGTTTCTTCTACTACAAGAGTTAAGCTGAACTATTTTTTTAAATTATGAAATTAACAAATATAGTTATGCAAACAATACTTTTAACAAAACTGGTAATTACTTTGGAATTGCTAACATATTTTTGAATAGAGCCAAATAGATCCTTTAAGAATACTATTAGTTGTTCCTCCAAATTTTATAATTAGTACAGAATTTATATTTGTTTATAAGTCAACAAAAGAATTTGTGTTATGAAACAATTACTGATTTCACTGTATAACAAAAAGATATTAACTAGTAATAATCAAAATAAATTAGAAAATTAATTACATACATAAAACTAAGCACAAAATTAGATCTGGTGTTATATTCTTTAAAACTGAAGGCCAACCTTTCTCTTTTATGAAAATGCAGATTATACTCACGTATGTTAATGGTAATTAGTCAGACATGAAAAAATGAATTTTAAGGAGGCAGGTGAGGGGAAGTAAAAAAATCCCAGCTTGTTTTGTCACAAGCCGTGCCCAGTGTACATAAACTATCCGGCATCATGTTTGTTAATTTGGTTACTGTACTTAGGGTTACCGCAATATCTGACTGGCAAACTAGGACATTTCTCTTAAACTGACTAAAAATGGTTGTATTTTGGAGTGCATAAACTGGGACACTTCTCTTAATTTTAAAAAGTGAATTAGTTATTGGAAATATTTTGTTGGCTTTGTGATTGTTGTTGTCTGTAGCTGCACCAAAATAGTGGACATATGAAAGATCATCACACATTTCTTTGAGAGCACCATTCACTGAGACTGATTTTGTAATTGCTCTTGATTTTGTTCTGCCTAATTTCACATTCTTTGCTATTTCAGAACCATTAACAAGTTATGGAGCTTAGACTAAAAGGACAGACCACTGATTCCAAGGACATATGAGGTTTAATGGTATGATAGCACATTGCCAGTTCCACTGCTGTTACTAATATGTCCTGTTTAAATGAATTTGAAACAAAATAACTGTCCAATTTTTTTGAAGTGCTTGCCAAGTAGAGTCTGTGCAGGATACAGTGATTGATGCACAGTGACAATTTTTGACAGAAGCACTGGGCAAGTTCATTTATTTGTTCAGAAGGGGAGGCTGATAGTGTTTGCCCACTTTTGGCCAGTCACCGATGACCAAATTGAGAAGCATGCCTGCAGTCTTTCTCAAACAACTTTACAGAAACTATTCCATGCCAAAATATTTATTTTGTATTACTTATACCTTTATATGTCAGCTTCATGATGATGTGCTCATCATTTCATTAATGGTCATAGCTATTGTGATATATGTATGTAAGTAAGACACTGTGCAAAATTTGAAAAAGTTTGCAATGAAATATTAGGGGTTGCTATGATTACTTAATAAACCACTGTTTCAGAATTCTCTCGCAGTTATACCTGCATGACATGTTTGTAAGGTTACACTTTGTAAACTCTGCTGTGTTTTGGCAAAAGAAGCAAATTTTAACATGGAAACAAAAGAAATGTGTAGGTTGCACTCAAATTTTGCCATTCATGATCCTTCTCTGAAAGTTACAAATGGTTAACAAGCCAGGAAAAAAAAACACTGCTTTTGTTGAATTTTCAGCGGAATTCTTTCTAGGTACTAATCAAAGCAGAAGAAACAGATCTATTTGTATGGTCACCATGCAAGTGTGGGTATGGAGAGGCTCCACTTAATAGTTACAAAATTGTGGCTTCAGTTTAGAATGGCACTCCTCTTGTGAGGTTACAAGGGATACTGTAATAGTATAACTAATTTGCTGGATGTGGTAATGTTTACTGTGGAAGAACAGTTGGGATGTAGCAAGCAGAAGTCAATATATTTATGGAGTCACCTTCTTGATAAAGAGAGGAGGCAGCATGAAACAGTTTCACATTGAATTACTTAGTTACATAATTGTCTATGTCTCAGTGCATAACTTGGTACATTTGTTAATAATGTAAAGTGTGCTTGTCTTGCTAATCATTGGATTTGCTGGGTATCTGATCACTGAAATAGGAGTACTCCATAAACACAAGAGCTCTTCAGAATAGTTCAAAACTCAAATTTAAAGCATAGTAACAGGGATAATATTTTGGACATTAAAGAACATGTTTTACATAAAAATTAATTTGTAAGGATGTTTGAGAACCTCTGCATAATAAGTTATTGTCTTTTATTGTGAAGGTACTGTTCAGTTTTTGATCTATGTAGAGCAAAATGAATATTTCGTATGCCACACCTTTTAGGCAAAGACGTGATTAAACAAAAGAAGAGGGGTGAAAATGCCAAAAAGTGGAGTGCCCTTAAAAATGTAAATAATCTGATGATTGTCTACAAAATAATATAAGGTATTTAGTTTTACGTATTTTAATGTTGTAACATTGTAAATGCATGATGGCCTTGTTTAGAAATAATAAATTTGACTAATGTAGTGTCACGTGACTGGACACAGGACAGAGGACAGGGGACAAAGGTCGAGGTCTTTGGATCACGTCCGTCGGTGTGGTAAGGTCGATAAGTATCACGTGGCCATCAGTTTGTTTTGTAGATGTGATTTAGTAAAATAAAAACATTTTCATTCTAAACTGTTGTCGGTGTAAATCATTGTGAACGACAGTGATTTAGAGAAACACTTGAAGTCATTCACTGCTGTACTTAGCCTGGCTATTTACTCAATATAGGGCGCGAATGCAACTGTGCACAACCGAACCCCTTTTGCAGATGAGTCATGATAAAAGGTTGTGTACAAGCCCGAGTGAAGTTGCACTCTCCAGCACTCGGCATTTCCCCCACAGCCTCTGCCTATAATCACCACCGTTATCGTACTCACCACGCATGCCCTGCTGATTTTGCATCTACTGGCCACGTTACTCTGTGTGCACTCTATATGCAGTGTTGCCAATTTGGATGTTATTCCCATAACTTGGAGGGATAACTGCTTCATGGGGAAATGAAGGGGGAATATGCTTTGTGAGGAATTTTTAGGAGCTTCCCAAATCTGAATAATGCATATCAGTTAAAAATGATTGAACCCTAGTTAATGCTAAAATATTTCATTCTTGATTTTTCATTACCAGTACTCCTTTATGACTGTTTCTATAATTTAAACTGTTCTAGAATTGTAGATTACTCTGATTATAATTAGTTGGGAACACCAGAGAGAGAGAGAGAGAGAGAGAGAGAGAGAGAGAGAGAGAGAGAGAGAGAGAGAGAGAGAGAGAGAGAGTGAGAGAGAGATAGAGAGAGAGAGTGAGAGAGAGAGAGAGAGGGAGAGTATAGATCAGATGTGTTAGTAACAGTTGATCAATAAAAAGGAATGGTACAGGGAAGTGTGTCAACTGGAATTTGAAAAAGTTTTAATTGTAAGTAACACACAAATTTTCATTTTTAATATCACCTGATGCACACTTCAGCCTTGTACATGGATTATGAATTTCATTCTATTGCACATGTTCTTAAGTTACAAAAATGTTCTGATATCCATGAGATGGGCAAGAAGTTTCTAGTAGAACTTTATGGGGAACTTCAAAACCGATTGCCAGAAAACATAGCATTTTGCAAAAGATGGCTATACTTTCCCCTTCCACTGCAACTTTCCAGCAGAAACCAGATATCCTTCCAGTTTCCTTCCGCCTTGGAAGTACAAAGATAACTGATAAAATAGATGGCATCATCTCAGAATCGAATGCCCTGCCTAATAACCAGTTCCTAATAACTGCCTAATAACCAACAGTTCACATGATATGCAAAAAACTGGTGATTTCTCAAACTGGGGAACAATCAAGAATGGGGTGCCGCAAGGTTCGGTCTTGGGTCCTCTGCTGTTCTTAATATATATTAATGAGTTGTCATTCTATATTCACGAAGATGCAAGGGTATAACTATCACACCCAACAGACAAGAAATAACTGGTGAAATTGTAAACGATGTTTTTCAGAAAATCATCGGCAAATGGGCTCTCATTAAACTTTGACAAAACACAGTATATACAGTTCCACACAGTAAATGGAATTACCCCATTAATAAATATAGACTTTGATCAGAAATCGGTAGCTAAGGTAGAATATTCAAAATTTCTAGGTGTATGCATTGATGAGGGGTTGAACTGGAAAAAACACACTGAGGATCTGCTGAAACGTTTGAGTTCAGCTACTTATGCTATTAGGGTCATTGCAAATTTTGGCGATATACATCTGAGTAAATTAGCTTACCATGCCTATTTTCATTCTCTGCTTTCGTATGGCATCATATTCTGGGGTAACTCATCATTGAGTAAAAGAGTGTTCGTTGCACAAAAGCGTGTAATCAGAATAATTGCTGGAGCTCATGCAACGTCATCCTGCAGACACTTATTTAAAGAGCTATAAATCTTTACTGTAGCCTCACAATATATATATTCACTTATGAAATTTGTTATTAACAATCCGAACAAATTCAAAAGTAATAGCAGTGTACATGTCTACAAACTAGGAGAAAGGATGATCTTCACTACTCAAGGTTAAATCTAACTTTGGCTCAGAAGGGGGTAAATTATGCTGCCACAAAAGTCTTTGGTCACTTACCTAATAGCATCAAAAGCCTGACAGATAGCCATATAGCATTTAAAAGGATATTAAAAGAATTTCTTAATGGCAACTCCTTCTACTCATTAGATGAATTTTTGGATATAGTAAGTGGGTAATTTCCCAACCTCCAAACAAAAAAAAACAAAAAAATTGAGTGTCATGTAATATTTTGGCTAATGTAATATCTTGTATAGACACCTTTTATTAACCTGACACGTTCCACATCATTACGAAGTGTCGTATTCATGATCTACGGAACAAGTACTAATCTAATCTAATCTAAACCATTGGAAAAAGTTTCAGACACTGTACGTTCAGCCAGCCGGTGTGGCCGAGTGGTTGTAGGTGCTTCAGTCTGCAACCGTGTGACCGCTACGGTCGCAGGTTCGAACCCTGCCTCGGGCATGATTGTGTGTGATGACCATAGGCTAGTTAGGTTTAAGTAGTTCTAAGTTCTGGGGGACTGATGACCTCAGCTATTAAGTCCCATAGTGCTCAGACCCATTTGAACTGTACGTTCTGGACAGAGTTTTTATAAGATGAAGATGGCAGTTTAGGAATACTGGCAATTTTGCAGCTGTGCCCATACCAAATGCCACAGTTGAACATGATTTCCAGTTTTTTATATACATTACTGGTGACATTGTTATCATAGTATCATTTCTTGCTACACCAACATCACAATGTTTACTAGTGACACATCTTCCAAAAGACAAAAGCTGAATTTCCAAAACCATTTCTCAATGCCGTGTTTAAACATTAAGGTCTGAAGCACGTTTGCTACCTCAGTTAAGTATGATATCTGGAAAACAGCTGGTAAGTAAGATGTATGAGTCAGGGGAAATACCCTCAGACTTCAATAATAGTGAAATAAATCCAATTACAAAGAAAGCAGGTGCTGCCAGGAGTGAATATTATCGAGTTGCCAGTTTAATTAACCATGGTTGCAAAACACGGACACAAACTGTATGTAGAAAAATGGGAAAACTGGTAGTAGCTGACCTTAGTGAAGATCAGTTTGAGTTCCAGAGAAATATAGAAACACACAAAGCCATACTGACACTATCTTAGAAGATATGTTGAAAAAGGAAATTCTATGTTCATAGCACTTGTAGATTTAGAGAAAACTTTTGGCAATGTTATGTGGAATACACACTTTGAAATCCTTAAGGTAGCAGGGGTAAAATACAGGGAACGAAAGATTATTTACAGCTTATACAGAAACCATATGACATTTATAAAAGTCAATAACTGAGAAGGAGTGAAACAGGGTTGTAATCTATACTCAATGCTATTCAAACCACACAGTAAAGTACACTGAAGAAAAAAATTGAAAAGGAATTAAAGTTCAGGGAGAAGAAATAAAAACTTGCCAATGACATTGTAATTCTGTCACAGACAGCAAAAGACTTGGAAGAGCAATTGAACACTGTCATGAAGGAAGGATATTATATGAATGTCGATGAAAGCAAAACAAGGATAATGGAATGCAGCTGAATGAGGTGAAACTGAGGAATTATATTAGGGAATGAGCAGCTTCTACTTGGGCAGTAAAATAATTGATGATGGCCAAAGTAGAGGAAATGTAAAATGTAGACTAGCAAGCATTTCTGAAAAAGAGAAATTTGTTAACATCAAATATAAATTTAAGTGTTTGGAAGTATTGGCTTTTTGTCCCTAATAGTGCTCAGTTGGCGGCTCCTTTAAATGATCTGCACTGAAAAGGGGTGCGTTTGGGGTGGGGACCTGCTCAAGAGGCCGTGTTTGAGCACATTACAACAGCTACAGCCAAACCTCCAGCTCTCAGAGTGTCTGATTTTAATAAGAAATTTATTGTCCAAACCGACGCATCTAATGCAGGAATTTCGGCAGTCCTCCTCCGGGAGTTCGAGGGTCAAAGGCAGCCATTAGCAGCTTGAATATTCTATTTACGAATGTTAGGTGCAGGCCGTCTTGTTCATGATGGATAAGTACCCATTTTATCTCGGACATAGAGTATTTCAGCTAGATACTGACAATCAAGACTTAAGCTGGGTGCTAGCCAGGCCGCATAAAACTGGCCATATCGCGAGGTGGGCGGTACACATTTCGGCATTTCAGTTCGAGGTTAAGCACATTAGAGGCACTGAGAATGTGTTCACGGATGTCCTCAGCCATATCTTTACTGAACAACCATCTAGTAAGGGTGCTCAAGAAGCTTCAGAAGGCAATCTTAGTTGTATCATGCTAGGCAGTATTCTTCATTTGTTTAGTGACATTGCCGAGCACCAGGATCAGGACCCCACTTGGGGACCCGTTAAGAAATGGTTTTCGGCGGGGGAGCATTTGGATGAATATATTATCAGGAAAGGCATTTTATGTAAAAGGGGGGGACGTACCAAGAAGAATAAGATCTGTCTACCAGGCACTCTAGTATGCCCGGTTTTCCATTATTTCACAACTCGTTGATTGGCGGGCAGTTAGGAACCTATAAGACCTTGCAGAAGATTAAGGTGCATCTGACTTGGCTGTCTATTGACCAATACATTAGAGAAATGGTTTCTCAGTGTCTGTTGTGTCATGTGACCAAACCAAATAATGCTCTTCAACAGGGTTCCTTAGCTCTGAGTGTGAATCTTGCCCCATGGATAGACTATTTATCGGTTATGTGGGGCCCTTACCTTGCACCAAGAGAGGCCATTGATACGTATTAGTCATTATCAACGCATTTTTGAGGTTTACCTGGCTTCTTCTGAGTCATAATGTGACTCCTGCCGCCTCCATTCTGCATTTAACTGACGTATTTAGTGTTTTCAGACCTCCTAAGCAAATCATTAGTGATAATGTGCCAGCCTTTCTTTCGGCTCCCTTCAAGGTCTTCTGTTTTCAAAGTGGTGTTAAGCATGTAACTACCACTCCATATTATCCACAGGGGTCCTTTGCGGAAAGGGTCAATCGTAACCTTATATCCACACTGATTATCTTTCATCAGAAGTCTCCCAGTAAGTGGGATTCTAGTCTGCCTTGGCCTAGCTTTACCTTCAACACCACCAGCCATGAGGCTTTGAAGGCTACTCTGGTTTCCTTGATGTTTGCTTATCCTGTTAATTCCCCCCTTTTGAACTTGCGGGGGATTCAAGATTTAATTCCTGCGGAAATCACCCCTCAGGTCATCAAAGAAAACAGGAATCATGCGAGGCACAATATTCTCAGGACCCACAACAGACAAGCTGGTCATTATAACCATAATTGACAACCCTTCAGGGGTAAGCCATGAGATCAGGTGTATGTCCATAATATTCCTGTGAGGGAGGTGCATGTTGTAAGTAACCTTGGTAAGTTTACTCCTCGTTTTCTTGGTCTGAGTATGATTATGCAGATTTTAGACCCAGTTAATCTTGTGGTTAAGGACAACCATACCGGTAAGCAATGCCGGGTCCACCTTAATCAAATTAAGTTTGGTTAGGCTGCTAGTTGGGTCTCCTAACACCCCCCCTCCCCCCTATATTTTTACTTGACAGGGGGGGGGGGGGGAGGTTGAGCCGTGGTGCGGCTCGCATTGGTGCTGTTTGTAGGTTTCCGCCCTCTGTTTCAGGCCAGACATATTGTTTAGTTGGCATAGTTGCAGTTGTTTGTCTTCTTCTCGTGCTCACTGGTGCCACTCAGTTTCGCAAGTGTTGCCTGTCCGCTAGTGGCAGCAGCGGCAGTTATCGGTAAGTAGTAACTGTTGCCCTATCTATGGGGTGACGTCATTGTTTTTCCGGGTCATGTGAGTGTGCAGTTTGGTTGGGAAATCAGGAGGAGCCAGGTTCACACAGTGCGAGAACACGCTGGGACCACTGACGGCATGCATGGACTGCCGGATGGAAGGGCTTTGGTCACAAGGATGCATGATCTTGTCGTAAACCGGATCCAGCAAGCTTTAAGAAGAGTGCATTTCAATCCAAGTAGAGTGAAGTCAGTCACCCGTGTGGGTCCTGTAGTATGTATGTGATGTTGCGACAGATTGTCATCGTGCCATCCTGTGTAGTTTGGTGGATCTGCATACCGCTTAGTACTTGAAGACCCTACTGTGTTAAAAGCACATGGCTCAGTGATTAGATGGTGTGGTTACTCAACTGTGAATTAATAAAGCAGTGAAGAAATTTGTTTCATTCTGCCAACCATTGCCAGAGTTGTCAGTGAGTTCAGAGTACATTTGTGTGCCTAATGCATTTGATATCACTCATTTGGTACTTGGTTCTGGCTCACTTTGCAGTTGTTTCTGCAATGAGGTGTGGTTGCTGATTCCGGTTGATTACATTTCAGTTTTGCCTCACATGCAAATTGAGTGGGATTTTAGTTACTGTCAGTTTGTCTGGTGTTCTGTACTGTGACTTGTTTGTTGAGATTTTCAGGCTGTGGAATCGAACGGAAATCTGGTAGTGGTTCTTTTCTTGTTCTGGGCACCCTAAACACAGTATTCTGGGGACGTAGCGCAGACTGCCAGTTCCGGCTGTGGCATATTGTTCCATTTGCATTTGGTTTATTGGATGTCAGGTAGCTTCAGCAAGATTATTATTGGTCATTCATTAGACTGCCACTAGTCTGAGTTACCATCTTGTGAAGTGAATGCAACTCTTGGCTGCCTATCTCATCGCTCGCGAAAGTTTTGGTTGCTGGACCTTCTCAGAGGTCGATTCCTGGAGCACCATCTGGATCAGTTGCTTGTTTTTTAACTAACTTTTGCTATTGTATTTGCTGTTTTACAGCAGATTTCAATTTTTTAAAAATATTATTGCCATTCCTGGCATGTAAGGCTTTCAGCCGTGATTGTGGTCATTTGCTTTAAAATCCTGTTTGGTATTTGTATTTTAGCAGTAAGTCTTAAAACCTTATTTACTGCCATTCCTGGTGTCTGGTGCCTTCTGCGGTGTTTGTGGTGACTTTCCTTTAATATTTCAATACCTCTAATTTGTAAGTTGCAGCGAGTTTTAAACAATTCTTAATTTATTGCCATTCCTGGCATGTAAGGCCTTCTACCAGATCACAGTGGCTTGCTTTTAAAACATTATCTGTTGTATCTGAATTTAATGGTTATTTGCTAAATTGTAACTCACTGAAAACACTATTATTTACACTTATTTATTCCTTCATTAATAATGTGTGGTATTTTTTTAATTTATTGTTGAGCGGAATTACTGATTTAAAATAAATTGTGTGTAACTGTAAAAGGCAACCAATAGTAACTGATTATGGCCCCATCCACAATCGTTGACCGAATCCTGCCTTCCCTTGACCACCAGGTTTCTCTAATTTTACTGGGAATGACCATAGGTGGACTTCAGGTTCAGTTTGGTGTTTAATGTCTGCCTATTTCCTAGTCTCCTACCTCTGAAACTACTGTTACCATCATGCTGACCTCTGCCCCTATTTCTACTGTCTCATGCCTGGTGACATTGCTTCTGCATGTGCCCCATCTGTTCACATCTATATCACTTAATATTGGCCAAAACCATTGTCTGTCTAGCTTGCTGTCCAGTTGACATGTCAATTTCCTCAGATTCTACTGTCAATCTGACAGCTGTGTGCAAATAAATCAAAACCCTTGACATTTCTGAAGGCAGCCCTCTTAAAAATATGTCCAGTGCCCTCTGCTCAGCCTCCCATAAAATTACTTCATTCACCATAGCATTCTGCCCCAAATCATATATAAAATCATTGATTTTTCCTTATTCTGTCCATAAATTCTTATGTGATTCCATATGCCTCTTTGTTTCCGTACCCAACTGCTTTGCTTTGTATACCTTTGACACAACCCCTTTCTAAATTACTCAAACATCCTACCTCTCTTGAGAGCCCCTGTATAATCTGCATAAGCTTTTGCTTCTCCCATTAATTTTAATTCTGCTGCTGTCAAAGGGTCTGCATCAGGCCACCCTTCCATCTCTGCCAATCTCCTAAATCCTCCACAAACGCTCTCACATCCTCAGTTGATTTACTAGTGAAAGGAGCAACTAAAATTGTGGCTGCCTAACCTATATTTTGCTGTGGCAACTTATTTCTACTATGTAACTCTGTACTAACTGCTTTCTGACAATATACAATCTACCTCTGCTTCTGATACTCCTTGCCTGATCCAATACTTCATTTACTGCCAATTGTTCAACCATACACAACATCCATACCATTATGTTAGACTTAGCATTGACCCAAAGTGATTTCCTGGTGCCCTTAGGTACACAATTTTGTGAGTTGATCCACAAAGTGATTGTTCATAGTTTAAATGGTTTGTCATACTTGACAGACCCACTCTGTGACATCGTCACACTGCCAAGGGTTTCTCCTAACTGAAACATTTTCCCGTCAAACTCCACCTCATCCTCCACCATGTATTGCTGAAGATCGATTTTGGCACAATGCTGACATAATAAATCCAACCCCAGAATCATGTCATAGACCTCACTCACATGTGGCATTATCTCTACATATTGTCTGAACTGAACAATTTTCAGGCAAAATTCTACATCCATATACCCACGCCGGCGAAACATTGCACTTGACAGTTCGCTTTTTGTCAAGTTAGGTTGGCTATACTGTAATAGCGATGTTGCAACAGCAGCCTCTATACACACAGCAGACGCTACAGTTTTTTGTTGCGTCTTCTAAATGCAAGTGATTGAGCAATTGCAGAGTATATAAAAACTCGTTTTTAGTTATACTACAATGACAGGAAGTAAACAGCTGTATAATAATGCACGTAAAAGCATAACAATGCACACCCTTTTGATAACGGAGCAAAGACATACAGAAAACAAGCATCTGACAACTGGTACTTTAAAATCAATACTGTACATGGTTTACAAACTAAATAATAACCGAGATTGTGATAAATAACCAATATTAATAATTTTTCACTCATCAATTTACAGCAATAATAGCGCAATTCCATCCAGCTCGCCATCGTCACTGTTGTCCGATTCATCGCCAAAACCATCTTCATCATTGTCATCAGCACGACAAATCATTAACTGTTCATGGCCACTGATAATGCCTTCTATTGTCTGTGCTGCTCGTATAAGCTTCTCGACGTGCTCAACTTTTTTCCTCCATGGGGCTGCATCCACAGTCACAAGAGCTTCAGGCAACAGCTTTTCCACCTCTGTTACTGTAAAGGACTTGTTGTTCCTTACGTACATTTTTACATCACTCCATACTAACTCAATAGGGTTGAAAATGGCAGTGATATGGTGGCAGCTTTATTACACTATGACCCTGCTCCTTGGCAATTTTGTCTACTACATATGTAGGTGTAGTAGGCTTATTTTCTTTAACAAGAGAATATAATAGAACCTTGTCATACTCATATCCGCTGCAATATTTCAAGCCTGTAACTACTGCACCATAACTTCTTTCTGATCATTTGTGGTTGGGGCTTTGTTCAGTATCACCGAATGATATGGGGCATTGTCCATTAAAATTGTTGTAGCAACAGGAAATTGTTTTAAAAGGTTCCTGAACCACTCAACAAATTGTGTGTGATCCATATCTTCATGGTAATCACCAGTCTTTTTTTATCTAAAAACTAAAAGTGCATCAGGGACAAAACCACTGGAGGAGCCTGCTTGGACCACAATCAATCTAACTCCTCTTCCCATCAGCTGATGGCCGCTACTGCTGGGTGTGTTATCCGGCCAGCATTTACTGACAGCTTCCCCGGCATTAACCCATGTTTCGTCTAGCCAAATTATGGAATGAATGTCTCTGCCCACAATTTTGTGCAAGAAAATGCTTTGAGCGGTAACAGTATGTGCCCTTTCTAACAGTACTTTGCGTCCATCTAGCATTTTGTAATGGAAACCCATATTTTTTATCACAATTTTTAGTGATGTTTTACCACCCCTGAAGAGTTCACTTTCTTTTAATGAGACCAATAACTTAGCTACAGTTGGATACTCTTTTCTGCTGTAGTAAGCATAAACATGCCTGCAAATTGCATCAGTCTGGAAAGAATCTAAATCTGTGATAGGACTAGGCTGCTTTTTCTTCTTTCCCGGGGTCGTTAAAAACGAATTATATGATCCAGACAGCTCAGAATCATTACGGCTCACTTCAGTATCTTCTAAGTTTTGTAGTAATACTCCCTTACTTACTATGGTTCTTGCACTAATTCAGAGAGTTTTCAACGTATATTCCATCACTTTAGCGGCAGGAATTGATGGCTGTCCATGAATGCTTACATAGTTTTTCTCCTGCTCGTAAAACTCACGAGTTCTGCATAGTAACTCCAGTGCCTGGCTGTTTAGCTGCACCCCTCGACGCAAAGGATTGTCACTAGGTGAACGAAGTCTTTTCCATGGCATTTTCCAAGTATGTAAACTCACAACGTAATGAAAGTCACAATGATATAGAACACACTACAACGAAAACATGCGGTAAACAACAAACAATTCACGTTGTTTACACATTCACTAAACAAAGCCGGCAACGTGGGAACTTTGACATCACAGCACATGAGTAACAGCAGTGCTCACTGCACTGTGATTGGCTGGTGCCCCACGCTGAACGCCTAGCGTCTCTCGTTCTTTACTTGTTACACTGTTACCCTGCCAACTTCATATGCAAACATCAAGTGCAATGTTTCAGCGGCCTGGGTATAGATCACAATGATGTGACATCTCTAACCCCCCCTCCATACAATCTATAACATGGTGGGGTTCCATTGCTTATCTTCCACCAGATCTCCACTGGCAGCTGACACATGTAACCCTGTGTCCAAAAATATTACGCAGTTCTTCTTCTCTACTACTCCTCTGACCATACAGTCCACCTCTGTATATGACTATGTAGCGGATAAGTTTACTGGTAAAGCCAGTAGGTGGATCTCAGGTTCCTGTTAACCTTATGTGTGGTTCTTTCCCGGTGCCCTACCATTATCATTACACTGACCACTGGCTCTACTTCCACTATCCTGTGGCTGGCAACATTGCTTCCACACATGCTCTGTCTGTCCACATCTATAACACATTACACTGGCTGAAAACACTGTCTGCCTAGCTTACAATCCAGTTGATATGGGAATTTCACTACATTGTACTGCCAATCTAACAGCTGCGCATAAATCAACCAGAACTGTTGTCTGTACTCTCCATTAAACTTTCTTATTCTAGCCACTAATTCTTCTGCTGTGTCTGCATGCTTCGTTGTTACTGTGCCCAACTGTTTACTTGAATGCCTAGCATTTCTTTTCTTTGTAACTTTGAGCTAACCATTTTCTAAATTTCTCAAATGTTCCTGCTCCCTTGAGAACCTCTGTGTAACCCAAATAAGCTTTTGATTTGTGAGTTAAATTTGATTGTGGTACCATCTATAGTTCTGTGTTAGACGAGCCCTTCATCTCTGCCAAATTCATAAGATCCTTAACAGAGGCCTGCACATCCTCAGTTGATTTACTGGAGAGAGAAACAACTAAACTTGCAGCTGCCACATCTGTAGTTTGCTGTATCAACTGTTTTTCTACCAGACTATGTAGCTCCATATTAAGTTCTGTCAACTGTGCTAAGCATTTGACAATATACGAACTGCCTCTGGTTCTGACACTCCTTGCACTCTTCACTCTGTCAAAGGCTTGCCACTCTCAACATCCATTTTCAAACACCAATAATTAGTAGACACAGAAAAAATACATTAATGTAATTCTTATGTCTAATCATTAACCATGATTCTTAACACTGTCTGGCCATATGGCCATAACACTTACACAAGAAACACACTACTGGTACTGATTCTGTACATGATGCTGGATGACCTGAGTTACAGTGCATACATCTGACAGCTACTAGACCATTGTGACACCCCTTTCCTTCTAAAGCACACCACATCTACTGGCTCCTTACTTTTAACTAAATTTACCTTACAAAGGGCATGGCAATCACGCTCCTTTTCCATGACCAAGTCAATTTAACAACAACTATTAAAATTAGTGACCCATTGTACCACAGGCCATAACCAAGCCAATTTAACAACAATTACTAAAATTAGTGACCCATTGTACCATTGTCCATAGGTTCAGAGGTTATGTTGAAAACGTGACATGAATACTCTGATGCCAGAGAAGAAGAGTGGAGCCAGAGAGGTGCAGGGAGATGCCGTGTGCCAGAGAGGTGCAGGGAGATGCCATGTGGTGCTAGACAAACAGCCAGAAGTTCCAAAATATCTTTATTATGGCACCCCTCTGTGGTTCAATACAGGCAACAGCAACATGACTAGGGCATCCACTGGCTTTTTGCATGTGTCATCCAACAATGCTGACAGAGTGCCATGTCAGCCAAATGGCAGCGCATGATGCAACCACCTCTGCCAGCAATGACTCCAATCTCAGTGCCAGCTATGGCTGTGAGTGTGCTTGTGTGACTCATGCCCTCAGCAATGTCCAGCAGGTGGTGTGGAGGTGATGTAACAGCCATGACCCACTGCTGCAAGATGGCCAGCAAACTGCTTCCCATGTCAGGTGCTGGCCTGGTGAGACAGTGGCTCCAGCTCCCATGGTTTCAGGGTGGACTGCCCTGACACAGAGTCGAGCTGTGGTCCAAGAACAGCATTCCAGATTGCATCCCAACCACCCCAGCTACATGACTGTAGAGATGTGATACTAACACAAGTACTTTAGTACAAAATGGCTAGATATTTGTATGCTTTCTTGCTGTGCTTGCATAGGTTTTGCTGCGCCTTGCAGCATGTATGCTAAACACTCCTAAAATGGCTGGTATGCAAACTTTCTGCCTTGTTCCACTTAGATACTTCTGTGTCCACTGCTTCCACACCTCATCTGGCCAGCTCACGTTGTAATGTTGTTTGTGTTTTGTAAGGCATAACATCTGTGTTTGCCTGCGACTGGTGCTGCTGCAATCTACTTCCTTATCAGCACATTTCTCAGCAAGTATGGTTGGAGCATTACAATAGTCTACTTATTAAGATGTATAATCTTACATCAAAAGTTTAACAGACTAAGTCAAGTACTAAAGTTAGCAGTTGTGTATGTCTTGAGGCAGTGTAACACACAGCATGCATATTACACTGACTATCAGACAATATTCATCCAATAGTTGAGAATGAGAGCACCAATTGATGCCCAGCAAGCTTTAACATAACTCCAAACATTTTTAGAACTTTTTTCTCTCTGACATCCCCCACAAAAACGAAAGGAAAGAAGTTTACATGTCACTACATTTTTCCAGTTCATGGAGTAAACATTCAGCATTTGGCATGACATTTTAATTTACTGCTTCTTTACTAACTCTATTCACAATGCATTTTGTGGACAGTATACAAATATGCCATTTACCTGCAAAATTATCCTATTTATACACAGGAGTTCTGTACTTTTATTTAAAGTCAGGTGTGTGTGTGTGTGTGTGTGTGTGTGTGTGTGTGTGTGTGTGTGTGTGTGTGTGTGGCGGGGGAGGGGAGACACGTTACTGGTTAGTACTGACCACCCAGTCAGGTGCCAGCCTCTGGTCATGAACCATGAGGAGAGTAGTGTGTTTCTTTTTTTTCTGTATGCTTTTATAGTTTAATTCTTAAATTATTTGTGTGTTTTGGTATTTAAAAGGTATAGTTCAAGTTATAGTAACTGTGTAGTGTAGATTTACACTGTCTGTGGTGCCGCTGATGCTGATTTGAATAGCCAGCAACCACTGTAGATAGCTCAGTTAAGCAGCAGCACCCAGTCATGAACTACCAGGAGAGTAGTGCATTACCTTTTTAGTTTTTTTCAGTGTGTTTTTATAGTTTCATTCTTAAATTCCTTTCATGTTTGTGCAGTAGGATGAATAGATTGCGTGCGTGCTGCGTGCACATACAGGAGGAGCTGGCTGTAGTTTGCAAATAGCTGAAGACATTGTTGGCTGTGGTGAGCCATCAGCAGGCTGCTGGCTTGGGGTGTAGCACTAGGAGATAAACTGATATGTCAGGAGTAGCTTGTTTCACCCACAGGCACTGCTGATGAGGAAATTTACAGTGTACCCTGAGTGGGGGATCCATGCTCACAGCAGGGGGAGTGGCAGGTTGTTCGCATTAATTAAACTGAAGAGTGAATATGGGTTACATAAGGGCCATCACTGATTCATCCTATGAGTGGATAAATGGTCACTCTTTCAGCAAGGTCTGGCAGAAGTAGTGAAGACTGCTGGCCCCACTTGTAGGATAAAATCAGACATTAAAATTTATAGAATCATTATAGCATCATACCCAGAACTGACTGAGGTCATTTGGTTTGTAGGTGAGTGCAGGGTCTCAGAGGTTCCATCGATTCTGTGACTATCTTGGCTGTAGATTTCTGGATCTGCATTGTGGGATGGAGTACTGTAGGACTCCCGTTGATATGTCAGGAGTGCACTACACAAAGAGAGGAAGCAGCTATTCAGGTAACAGAGTAGTTGTAGAGTGCATTATTTTTTTAGGCAGCATGATAGTTTGAGGTCTTCTGATGAATACTCACCAGTCAATACACAGCAAATTTAGACTCTTTGAAATGTCAAAATTTTAACAGTAAATTGCTAAAGCAATTGTAACAGAGTTCCCAAATTTACTGCACTCCTGGAAAGCAGTCACGGTTGTGTTACACTTTGAATCGAGATTTACACACATCAAAAAAGGTTTTGCATCACCTCAGTTCCAAAATTGGAATAGAGATGAACATGCAATAGAGATCAACATTGCTCATGACAACCACACATTCCATGTTGTACCACCATACAGTGAGACCTTCAGAGGTGGTGGTCCAGATTGCTGTACACACTAGTACCTCTAATACCCAGTAACACATCCTCTTACATTGATGCATGCCTGTAATTGTCATGGCATACTATTCACAAGTTCATCAAGGAACTGTTGGTCCAGATTGTCCCACTCCTCAATGGTGATTCAATCCCTCAGAGTGGTTGGTGGGTCATGTTGTCCATAAACAGCCCTTTCCAATCTATCCCAGGTACCGTATTTACTCGAATCTAAGCCGCACTTTTTTCTGGTTTTTGTAATCCAAAAAACCGCCTGCGGGTTAGAATCGAGTGCAAAGTAAGCGGAAGTTCTGAAAAATGTTGGTAGGTGCCGCCACGACTAACTTCTGTCGCCGAATGTATGTAGCGCTACGCAGGCATGCTTCACAGGCACAAAGGCACATACTGGCACCAAAACCTCTGCGTCAGTAAATAAATTAAAAAAAAAGGTGGAAGACGAACTTTTTTTTCTCCGCCCCGAGTTTCGACCACTGCATTTTCATACATTATCCGACGAAGTAAATACAAATTCCGTATTGTTCCTCTTCGAACGTAGCAGCATTTCAATGTTCTATGAAAATCCGACTGGCAAGACTGTTTGGGATATTTGTCAGTATGGCCAACTCCGCTTTCTGAATTTTTTCCTAACTGTGAGAAGAAATAGTTGCTAATAGGAACTTTTATGAATTGTGAATCACATGCAGTATTCTCTTCACCATGTATTCTTTCATGTTTGCTGCTATCTCATTTAAATCCTGTCCGCCTAATAAACTACGAAACTAGAGTGAGACAACAGCAGACGCGGAAGAGTATACATACCATGACATGTTTATATTTGTATTATTCTTATGCCTAATAGTGATACAGTCAGAAATGAAGCACGGCAATTGACTAGATTTTTAAATCTAAGATGACTAATTTCTGTGCATAATGTAATGTACTAAAGAGGCGTCTGCAAAGATTTTCAAACGGAAAAAATTTTCGCTAAATTCTCGTTCAGAACATCTTCTATCATACGCAGTCTATTATTTGGTTCTTGTTGATCATTATCAAAGAAAGCAGCAGTGTAAGTAGCAACGAATAGCAGTCTCTTGCCATTGTTTTGCTAATGAGACGATTTCTCTCTTTGTTTTTTTTTAATTGTAAGCGGCGGTAGCGTGCACAAAAGCAAGCCATGCCGCAAGCGGCAACAGGCTGTAAACCATCATTTTCAGAATGTGACAAACAATGCATGACACAGTACAGTAATGCATTTTCAGCTTTGAGTGATGGAAACACCTATAACAAAGAGAACTGCACTTGTCAGATCAAAGAAAAATAAGCAATCAATTCAAACCAGACGAAGCATGTGAATAAGGAAGGGCACCTGTATAAATACGGACGGAGCGCCTGACGCATAACAACGGCTACCTGGTAAAGCTTAACTGCTAAGCTTACGACTCGAACCAAACTACTACAGCCATATCGTCGTTCACTCAACCTAATTGTGTCTCATATTACAATGGACCAACTTTGTTTCGATTTGGAAGTGAGGCCTAAAACTTTTCTTTCCCCTTGAATTTCGAGTCTCAGATTTCAGGTGTGGCTTAGATTCAGGAAAATTTTTTTTCCTCGATTTCGAGTCTCATTTTTCAGGTGCGGCTTAGATTCGAGTGCGGCTTAAATTCGAGTAAATACGGTATGTTCGATAGGGTTCATGTCTGGAGAACATGTTGGACACTCTAGTCGAGCAATGTCATTATCCTGAAGCAAGTCATTCACAACATGTGCACGAGGGCAGCGTGAATTGTCGTCCATGAAGACAAATGTCTTGCCAATATGCTGCTGATATGGTTGCTCTATCGGTCGGAGGAAGGCAATCATGTATCATACAGCCGTTACGGCACCTTTCATGACCACCAGCAATGTATGTCATCCTAGAAATAGTGGACCTCCTTACAGATGGCCAAAAGCTCTTTATTGAAAGTTGATCACTTTTTCTGAGTATCAGTCAAATTTCAAGAGAAGAAACATAGCAGTGGCTGTGTCATACTGACAATCTCTTGCTGTAATACTGTGCCAATCGTGTGGTCACAGGCATCTGTGGTGACCACAAGATGTGTGTGTGTGATGAAAGGGCGAGGGTGACAGCCTGTGTGATACTGGATTTAATCTTATCGAAGGCATTTGCATTTCAGGCATCCATATCAAGTGTCACTTGCTGGTGGTGTTCTTGCCATGCAGCAACTCAGTCAAGGGCAAGGGCATGGGGCGTATCCCGGAAGCATCAACAAAATGCCCAACAAAGGTAACACATGATTGCTCTAATTGGCATTTATTGTTATTAATTATGACACCATGTGCCACTAACTTGTACAATGTGGTGTGTAAATGAATCTCATGTTCATCGGGAGATTGCAAAAAAATTATCACATCATCTAAGTAAGCATAGAAGAAGTACATGTTAAATAAGAGGCCATCAACAAACTTCTGCAAGGTCTGGGTCACCTTTTTTAAACTATATGACATACACAAAAGCTTCAAAGATTGAATGGCATGATTTTTATAGTTTTTGGTGTATCATCATCAGCCATAGGTGTCTGTAAACAGACCCTTTTACAGTCAACAACACTCATACGGCACCAACAAGTTCATGTTGGAAGTCTTATATGTTTGGCACAGGGTTACTGTCTATTACAGTCTGGGCATTGAGGTCTGATAATCACCACACAATTGCCAGGTATTATACTTTTCGAGGATGAGCTTGACGGGAGAAGCCCAGGCACTGTTAGATGGCTGTACAATACCAGTACACAAGACTTCGTCCACAGAAGTTTTTCCCATTTTGAGTTTGAGATAGATGGTGGGGGCAATGGCAGACCAATGGGCCAAGGGTGATATTGTTGTGATGAACTGTCCCATCACGGATGGTACATATAGTCAGCAGCCAGATATCCAGCAGCCAGATGGGGTGGCGTGACATGGGGGCTGAGGACACAGCAGTAGGTGTTATTATAACACCATTGTCAATGGACATCCCTGTTGCGGAGACACTGTCAGTAACACTGTGTGTTGTCAGGCAAACATAATTAGGCAATGGAACTTGACTGACTTGTTTTGAGGATGAAGTAATGTCTTCATCATTGGGCAGTGAGTGTAGATGTTGCAGAACAGTGAATTGCTGTTGAGTCATATGAAGCTTGCTAGCTGTCTCAGCAATGCTTGAGTGGAGAAGGTCATTGATTGCTTGCATATCCAAGTTTTAATGCTGGAGTTCAGAGTGCATGGCAGAACTCATGTGGGGCTCATCCAGAAATGTCTGACATTTCAAGATAAGATCAAGAGTTGTCTCTGACTGCGAAATAGGAGACAGCGGCATATAGCATGTCACTGACAGCAAGGGAATAGCTGATCTAGCTGCTGATCAGCCATTGACCTTCGTGGTGCAAGAGCAGAGCACAGTTCATGTCTGGCAGTAAATGGCAGTGACTGAGGAAGTCAGCTCCTAAGATGGGGTTCACCATAAACATCAGGGCATAGGTGCATGGTTGCCGATATTGAGAGTGATGAAGATGGTGCCAACCACCAGTATCATGGAGTCATGCACAATTGCATGGGCAGAGGTGAAAGTGTAGTGGGAGCAACAGATGGTGGAATCATGCTGATGTTGGCTCCAGTGTTGACTAGAAGGTAAGCATTCAGTAAGCATCGTAAATGAAGAGGTGAGAGCCACCCAGTTGCAGATGAGACCTGCAGACACTGTCACAAAGTGGGGATTTGCTCTGACTTGAAGAGGACAAGTGACCTGGTGTGTTGGTATCAGGCCATGAGATCAGTTTGGGTATGAGCAAGGCTGTCTCCAATGTACCAAGCCAGAGCGTAAGCAAGTATGGAACCAGCAGAGGCAGTGTGTGCGGGTGGGCATAGTACGTGGTTGACCTGCACTGTTAAGACTGGCAGGCATGGGTTTGTGACTGAGAGGAGGCAGACAGGATGTAGTCTGCACTATAGGAATTTGTTTATGTCTGTCACCCTGGAGATCATGCAGCGCAGTGGCGAGTGCTGGCTCGGCAAGATTTGGTGAGTCCAGTAGGCATTGGGTAGGTGGTGTCTGCACAATAGGAAGTGTGTAGTAGTGGCCGGGAGCTGGCTAGGCTGGGCTGGGGTCATGTGTTGTCGGCAGTGTAGGTGAGGATGCTCTCAGCTGTAGCGTGGTCATGATGAGAATTAATGAATGATTGGTGCTGTGCGAGTGCTAACATTCTGTCAGATGTGTAATTTGAAATCTAGTAGGGTATCCTCATACGTGAGCATCACCTTTTGAATGCTCTTCAGCAGTTTTAACAGCCGGGAAGTACACATGGCATGATCCAGGAGTAGGCTCATATCAACTTTCTGGTGAAGCTTGCACCACAGCATGGAAGGCATACTGTGACTGAGTTAGGTTTCACTTATCACTAGATGAAGTCGTTGATCTGGCGAGCAGGATAGGTGTTGAACAGAAGTGCCTTGACAGTCACATACTCGTGTGTACATCAAGCAGAAAGTCACTAATGAGATCAATGTTATCACTGAGGTGGTTGAGAAGTACTGCAAATTTGTCTTTGTTCTCAGTGACACCTGCAGATTGCATTATGCACTCACTAAGTGCAAACCACAGCATACGCGAGTCCACGTTTAACAGAGAGAGTTTCAGATGAGGACATGTAGAATGGTATAGGCCATGGTTATGTGAAACTGGCACCATCATGAGGTGAGTGTTGCCCAGTGCAGTAGATATGGCAGGAGTGGAAGTGCCGAGGAGCAGCGGGTCGGTAAGCGGTGAAGAGATACGCAGTGTGGCAGGTGCGGAAGCATTGGGGAATAGCATGTGGTAAAGCTGTGAAGAGAAATGTGGCAGGGTAGGTGTGGAAGCGTTGGGATGAAAGAATGTGTGGCACGTTAGATGCGAGCTGAGCATGAAGGTTGGCATGACTGGTAATGAGAGCTCTCAGATGCTGCGACTACATGATATTCTCACAAGGTAATGCATCTTGTAAGGCAGTTGTGCCAAATCCAGGGATTACACATGAATGGTGGAATTGCAGAGTGTGCATGTCGTCCACAGCAGTGACAGCTGCATGTGAAATGGGGCGGGTGGCGGAGATGTGACATCAGTCAGGTGACATGGTGCCAGTCACAACATGGATGATAAAGGTGAGTGCTGAATGATGGCATAGTCCATGCTGGGTAGTTTGCTATGATGTCCAGTAAGATCACTTGAACCCACGTTATTTTGTCCAGGAGGTGGTAAATAGTTGGAAGGTTGGAAATGGTTTAAGGATTGTTTATCAGCGGCCATTGTTGACCAACTTTCATGGCACTTTGGTGTGCGACAGTATAGTTATGCAAAACACTGGGAATATTAATGCATGTAGATTGTCTGACACTAAAGGAGTGTCCACAGGAAAAAGTGTCATTATTTCCCATGTGGAAGCTCGGAGCACTATGTGTACTAACAAACAGGGCAGCAGGAAGCCACTGTTCAACTGGAATCACATTCATTGTTGTACAAGAATTACTAGACATCATTACGATGCTGTCACTGGTAAGATCACACCGAGAATTCAACACATTTCATTGGCCAGTTTCGTATGAAGTGGGGTGAGTCTGGTATGGTAGATGTTGAATCAATGAAAGCATTGTCACTGGTTGACTACACTTTGCCGAACTGGACACTTCACTCAGGTTTTGGCGCAACTGTACCAAACTGAAGAATGGAAAGTTTATGGAATTCACAGGTACTGACGAAGAGGTGAGACTGATATCCCTCGGAGCAGGAAATGTTTGAGCTGGAGGTAGCTGCGGTATTTTAGGACAAGAGACAGGCATGGGAGATTTTGCATTTAAAATGTGGCATGAGTGAAATTTCAAGGTCATCATTGTAGGAAGTATAGTACTCAGAGTAGTAGTTACATGTAATAAAAATAACAGGTCATATGAGTCATTACAAATATATTTTACTGTCCAATGAGGTACAAAGTATGTTGTCACATCAGTGTGCATGGCTGTCAAATAAGTTTTTGTTGCTTACTAAGACCACTTGTATTTTTCAGAATGCTTTGGGATGTGAAGGGACCAGCTTGTCTGAGAAACAGTG
The DNA here is from genome assembly GCF_021461385.2 of Schistocerca piceifrons. NCBI lineage: Eukaryota > Metazoa > Arthropoda > Insecta > Orthoptera > Acrididae > Schistocerca > Schistocerca piceifrons. The sequence continues at coordinate 794,166,861 of NC_060140.1, forward strand.
AGCTAGTTTATCAGTTGAAAAGATGTGTAGCAGAAACCAAGAGGAAAGTGCAGGAACTGACTGATCAAGTATGCCAGCATAGTCAATTACCAGTAACATCTAAGGAGCATTCAAAAAGAAATGAGCTGGAGGCATAATTACAGAAACCAGTCCCTGTGTGTTAGAAGTATTGACCCTGGCTGTTGAGGCACTTGTCCCACTGTGAGACAAGGCAGCGAATGGCTGTCTCATAAAATTCCCAGGGCTGCGATGTTAACCAGTTCCACACATACAGCTGGACATTGTTGTCTGAGGTGAATCGTTTGTCCCTCAGAGTCTTTTTAAGGGAACCAAAAATGGCGTAATCACAGGGGGGAGAGGTCCAGACTGTATTGGAGGGTGGCTGAGAACCTCCCATTTGAATTTTTCAGGAGTGCCGCGACTGTGTTGGCCATATGAGGCTTTGCATTGTCTTGAAGCAGAATGACCCCAAAGGTGAGACTGCCTGGTCATTTTGATTTGATCACTAGGCGAAGTGCGGTCAAGGTTTGCGAGTAATGCTGGACATTCACTGTTGTCCCATGCTGCAGGAAGTGAATCAGAAGGGGGCCATTTTTGGTCCCCTTAAAAAGGCTCTGAGGGGCAAACGATTCATCTTGGATAACGATATCCAACTGTAAGTGAGGAACTCGTTAACATCTCAGCCCTGACAATTTTATGAGGCAGCCATTTCCCACCCTGTGTCACAGTGGGACAAGTGTCTCAACAGCCAGGGTCAAGATTTCTAACATACAGGTACTGGTTTCTGTAATTATGCCTCTGGCTTGTTTCTTTTTGAATGCCCTTTATATAAAGTGACTGACCCCAATGAGGTAAGCTTGGCAGCAGCTGCTATAGGTGATGCATTGGTAGAGACCATTGACCTTACCCAGGATGGGAGCAGTTTGACACCTAGTCAGATTCGTAGATTACATGTAAAATTTGATCATTATCAGCATATAATGTCAGTGTAGAGAAGCAACAGGCTACAGAGTTATTGGTTTATGGTAACACTCTTCAAGATTGTTTTTAGAACAATGACAATACAGTAACTGATTTGTGCATAGAAAGTAATTAGAGGACACATAGTAATGAGCGAGGATGAGCGGTTCTGGATACTATGTTTGCTAACTTACAGAATCCTTTAGAGGACATGCTGAATCAGTGTGCCAATATGGTGGTACATTCAGTGGATCACGTAGTCAAACTCTTCTTTTTTAAGATCGAATTTCAACATAGAACTCGTAGCATGGAATTAACTTATTTAGATGCCTTGAAGTTCATGGTTCTAATGATAAAAAAAAAGAAAAAAAGAGCTCAATAAGGAAATATTGCACACCATCCACTTTGTAATAATTTAGAAGTAGAAAAACTAGGCCCATTCCAGCTCAAGCACAATGGGAAGCAATTAATTATCAGTATGATAGGGGGCAAAGCTTTTGGAACCCTTAATAGGTTATGTAGCCTGGGTTAAAAGGAGTGTAGCAGCAGCAGGTTTAGATTAAATAAAAGGACAAGTAGTAAGCCACCTGTTGTATGGTTTGAATTGGAGAAGAGGCAAAGAGCTATATTTTGTCAGGTGCCTAGAACATTTGTGCAGTTGGATGAATTAATAAGGCAGGTTCAGCCAAGGGAATTACTTGAACACCACAGGGGAGACAGTGCTGTGGGTAATTTAGTCAATGAAATTAAGCAGATGGGAAATAGGTTTCAGGGAGGCTCACATCCTGGAAATAATGGGAAATGAGGCTAACCTGGATACAGAAATTTTAAATGTAAGGCGCTGGAACCACAATGAAGCAGGTCACATTAAGAGGGATTGTATGGAAGAAAAACAAAGATCGGAGTTATAACAAATATTGGTCCAAGGGCAGTGTAAACTAATTAGTGCCATTAAGTACGGATCTGGTAGGCTTTTACTGTTTGTTTGCATGCATTGAATAGTGAACCTGTTTGTGCATTGTCGGATTTAGGTAGTATTATTTTAGCCAGTAATTATGAGTGATTGCTGAAGTGCCACACAATTTGTAAATTGGGAAGGCTGGTAATGGAAAAGGCACAGAATATGACTACAAACAACTCTAGTTTAATGGTAAAGGGAAGTGTACTATGGTGGGGTCTTCTCATGGAAAATGAAGTTGATTGTTGTAGAAAATTTAGCAGCAGATCGTATTCTTGGAGCTGATTTTATTGGCAAGGTCGGTCTTATGGTACTTATATTTGTGAATTCTGCAAGGAACAGTAGTTAGCTACAGCGAGTTCACTGGAGAACAATTGGGCAGTGTGAAGTTCTGTCAGCATTACTTGTGAGATGCTTTATTTGCTAACTAGTTTTGAAAGTCAAGTTAACACATGTTATCTGACTGTCCTGTAATGCACATCAACCTGTACACTGTTTGTTATTATCGTAACTAGAAGAAGAACTGTATCTCTTTGATAATAATATTTGTCATTTCTGTGAATTAGTAATAGCCTGTTTTAGGTTACTGTTGATTACGCAATTGAGTTTGAAGTTGCCACATACTAAAGATCTACCTCATGTGAGAACCAGTGCAGCATAATAGTTTTCAGTTAACCAGGAAAGCTATACCTGGCATATACCCCACTACTTGAAAGCTTGGTATAGACATGTGTATTACAAAAGCTACTGTGCATCTAAAAGCTCATATGATCATGATGATTCTGTAGTTGGGATTTCATCTCCTGATCAGAAAATGTTTTAAGCTTCACCTTAATCTGGTTTTTAACTTCTGTGTATTATGTTATGGTTGTAAAGATATTTAATTATAAGCAGTTTTCTTAGTAAGTTGTCAGTAAAGATTACTGGCATGTTTTCTGCTTAGAGTATAAGGCCAATTGTATTCTCCATTAGTACCAAGTTTGTTGGTGTAATTGAATAATATTTTGGGGAAGCCATGTTAAGGAAGTTACTCAATATTTCCAGATTGATGCCATTATGGCATATTAAGATTATAATCTTGAGTCTCAAAAAACCCTATCTGTTACAAGAAATTAGTTACATCTGTGATATGCCATATTCCATATGGAACCTCGGAGAAATGTAACTGTCACTGGCAGCTGTCCTCTGACGCTGAGTATCTAGAACTAATTGTCTCACTAAAATATTCCAGGTTAAGATATCTGCATGGGATATTGCATTGAAGGACAGTTATTTATGTTTGCTCAGTGGGTCTGAGTCCCTGAAACTGATTGTGGTACAGAAATTGTCAGTGTTAAAAATGGGAAATAAGGTGTAGCCCCAAGCTCAGTCAACTGCCCCATCCATTATATTAATGGCCCAGTTATACCACTACAACATCTACATTGTTTTATCATGCTTGTTAAATGTTAGGATGAGATCTCTGCATCTAAAATATATAAAAGGTGTTGAAATTTCCATCAACTGCAATTTAGACAAGTTTTTCAGTAATGTTTCATCTTAGCAAGCACAACAAGCAGCAAGAAGACAATGTTTCTTGTTCTACACTAGAAAATTAATTGGTGATATTGATTGGTTATTATTTTTTATTACAAATGTTTGAGCCTAGTGGAGGTAATGTGTAATAATAACTTTTGAGGAAGGTTGCAATATTACTGATATTTGATTTATGGGCATAAGGCTAAACCACTGTGTGGTTTCCTACTGCTAATTTATCTGTACTGCCTAGGTGACAATCGCTCTTGTGTTCTCTGATGCAGGTGTTAATGCTTCTTTTTGTAGTTCCATTGTACATTTGGCTGCAAGTGCACAGGATCTTACGTTCTCCTGGTGTGGAAAGAGGTGGGCATAGGTCCTTAGCTGTGTTCAAATATTCACAGTCCTTTCTTTTTGGTTTAAACACCATTTCAGTATCATGTTTTCCGAATACTTCGCTTCTGTGATCTGTGGTAGTCATATTCACAAGTAGGGCATTCCACTTGAGACCAATTACCAGCTCCATTGATTTTCAAACATATGGAACAGCCAAACACTTAGTCACTCTCCTACGGAAATTTACAGGAAAAGCTGACACTTATTTTAAAGATTCCAGGCATTTTATTGAAAAATTAAAAACCTTTAGGCTGATTCCAAGTGATATGGTCAATTTTGATTTTGTATCACTGTTTACTATAGTTCCTCTCCATGATGTGATGTCACAGTTGAAAACTGTTTTTGCAAAGGATATGGTAGTTTTCCATATGGATTGTCTCAAATAAACTTACTTTCAATAGGACAACAAATTCTGTGAGAAAATGGATGGTGCAGCTACAGGGAACCTACTTAGCATAGTGACAGTGAATTTTTATATCGAAAACTTTGAAGTAGCTGCCCTTCAAATAACGAAGAAGAAATCATTATGTTGGCTTCAGTACACAGATGATATCTTCGTTATAAGGTCTCATGGAGAAAAAGAAGTCTCTCAATTTTTAACATTTTTTGACTAATATTAATTCTAATACAAAATTCACCATGGAAAAAGAGAAAGACGGTCAAATTTATTTCTGGATGTACAGGTAGTTAGAAAATGTGATGGAACTTTAGGACATAAAGTCTACAGAAAGCCTACACAAAAATTCCAATCACCATGCCAAGCAGAAAAGAGGTGTGATCAGAATGTTAGTTAACCAGGTTCAAAGAATATGTGAACCACTGTACTTGGAGGATCAGTTCGATCATTTAAAAAGCCATTTCCTCTGAAGGAATAGCTACTCTGACAAGAGATAAAGAGGGTGCTACACCCTGAGAGGTCTAGAGTTTTTAATGAAAAAGAACTACCTAAAGGGAATGTCTTCCTTACATTCGTAAAAACTATCAAAGATTTCATCAGCATAGTACTCAGAAAAAAAGGTACTGATTCACCATTTAAACCAAGAAGAAAGGTGCGTAAATATCTGAACACTGCAAAGAAACTATGCTCACCGCTTGCCACAACTGGAGTCAGTACACTGATCAGTCATAACATTATGATCACTGACCTACTATCGATATAAACCCAGTCACAAGATAGCAGCAGCACATGGTGGAGAATAACTGCTAGTCATACACATGCATGGAGCACATGGTATTAGTGAGTATGCTGTCCATGTGTAGCATGGGGAAGGCATGCGATCTATCTGAGTTTGACTGAGCACAGGTTGTGATGGCCCAGAGACTTGGCACAAGCATTTCAAACAGTGAGTGACTTGTCGGGTATTATAGGAGTGCTGTGGTGAGTGTCTTCCACACATGGCAAAACCAAGGTGAAACCAGGTCCAGATGTCATGGGGTCAGGCGGCCAGCTCTCATTACAGATGCTGGACATCATAGGCTGGGCACACTGGTAAAACAGGACAGGTGGCGAACTGAACTGTAGTAGAACTAACATCAGACTTCAATGGGCAAAGTACTTGTGTGTCTAAAACACAGTGCACCAAACACTCCTAATGATGGGCCTTCCCAGCTGACATCCCATGCAAGTTCCAATATTAACACTGCAACATCAGCAACTACGAGTGTTATGGGCACATGACCATTGGCACTGGACATTGACACAGTGCAGACTGCTGTATGGTCTGATGAATCCCAATACCATCTTCATCATGCTGATGGGAGGGGATGAATCCATCATGTCCCAGGGAAAAAGGCCCTTGACATGTGTACTGCAGAATGGAGACAAGCTGGCGATGGCTCCATTATGCTGTGGAGAATGTTCACAGGAGCATCCATGGGTCCAGTAGAGCTTGTACAAGGCACCATGATGGCCAAGGAGTATCATGGACTAGTTGCAGACCATGTACATCCCTTCATGAAAATCATGTTTCAGTAAGGCAGTGGCATTTCTCTGTAAGATAATGCACAGTGTCACAAGGTCAGGGCCAGGGCTGTGATGGACTGGTTTGAGGAACACAGCTGATGTGCTGCCCTTGCCCCCCCTCCCCCCCCCCCCCCAACCTGTCAAACCTGAACCCAATCGAACACATGTGGAATGTGACTGAACGCAGTGTCAGAGCTCATTGCCCCTCTCCCCAGAATTTTTGGGAATTAGGTGACTTGTAGGTGCAGATGTAGTGCCAAGGCTTCCATGCCATGATGTAACGCTGCTGTTATCCATGCCAAAGGTGGACATACTGGCCATTAGGTAGGTGGTCATAATGTTCTGGCTGATCAATGTAAAATCCCATACACTTGCAGTTAAGCGAACAAGGGAACTAAAAAAGAAGCATTAACACCTACCTCAGGGAACGCAAGAGCAATTGTTATCTGAGCAAGACAGCTAAATCAACAGCAACAGATGACACACTAGGAAACCACAAAATTCATTTATCTGACACTATGGTTTTAGCAAGATCTAATAATTAGTACACTAGGATGTACAGAGAGACCATAGAAATTCAAAAGCACAAAAACAATTTCAGCAGAAGAAAAGAAGGATTGAAACTAGACAAGTAGTGGATAAAAGTGCTACATAAACAGCGCTGAATCTTCCCCTCTACAAGATCCATAGCATATGTTGGCATGACTCTGTGATTTTAGGCAGTGGTCTGATGACATTATGGTTGACCATTGTATAGATACACACGAGGGTTGCCCAGAAAGTAATACACCACTTTTTTTTCACCCAAAAACAATGCTACGAATGTGAAATGTTATGTATGTATTATTTGAAGTCTCCTGAGTGAATCCACCAAGTTTCTGTCACTTCTGACAGATAGCGTAACTGCAGAATAGTTTAAAAATGGTGTCTGTAGGTGATGTACATTACAAGCAATATACTGTCATTGAATTTCTCACTGCAGAGAATGAAACTGTGGGGAATATTCACAAACGCTTGTGCAAAGTCTATGGAGCAAACGCTCTTGACAGAAGTACAGTTAGTCACTGGGCACGGAGGGTGAGATCATCAAAAGGCGGTTCAGTGGAGCTCCATGATTTGCAGCTGTCGGGGAGACCATCCATGGCTGTCACACCTGCCATGTTGCAGTGAGCTGATGTCATACACAAGGACAGATGCATTATGACACAGTTGTTGGCACTGCATCTGTCAATCAGCAAAGGAAGTTCACACAGTGAAGCACTGGCTCCACCACCAGGACAAGGATTGGTAGTGACAGGGCATACACACCCTTGTTTCATGCTGGAGGAAGGCCATAGAATGGGATGGAGATTACGTGGAAAAATAGGGTGTGTAGATAAATCATCATTATTTTGTGTGTGTAATTCTCAGTATGTTCAATAAAGAATTGTTGAAGGAAAAAATGTGGTGAATAACTTTCTGGATAACCATCGTATAAACAGTTTGGCATGCTGAACGTGTTTTGAATCTGTAACAGCTTTCTAAGTCATTAAAGCCCCCGATGATACCTGCAGCAATGGAAGGTGCAATATAACAAAGAGAATTATGCATTGAACCATAGCCTTTGCCCATAAATCAATTATCAGTAACATCACAAATACCGGCCATAAAAGTCTATACTGTGTGAAGGTTGCAATATTTTCCAATGAACTATGGTGCCAAGGGTCTCTAAAAAGCTTACAAACTGAATTCCCCATAAACATATTCTAAATCAAACCAAAATATAATCAAAATACATGATGTTAAAATGCACTAGCCAAATACAAAGGAACTGATGAAACATCATTTTAAGAAGGAAGGAGGAATTTTGTCAAAATCTTTATTGTGCTGTAAAACTTGAACTGCATATTTGCATAATACACAAGATAAGCTCAGTTGCCTGAGACTGCAGTCATGTGTTTGAGTTGCATTAGTGTGAGTCGAAGGCCTTATTGGCCAAAAGCTTTATTTGTGACAGTCTTTTTGTTGCGCCTATCTGTGACTCAGCATCTCCGATCTGCACTGTATGGTGAGTAGCAACTTTCCTTTCCATAATATTGTTGCATTCCATCCTGGATTTTCCATTGTTCAAAATACTAAATATCCACATGCCACGCAACATGACTAAAAATGGTGGTGGAACAAAACAAAAACATGAAAGGTCTGCATCTCAAAAAGACTACAATCTTTCATACCAAAATGAAGTTATTTATCTAACTAAGCAACGATTTTGAACAGGAAACCCCCCCCCCCCCCCCCTCCCCCTGAAACACTACTTTACACAGACAACTACATACACACACTCATACCCATGTTATTTATCATAATATGCAGTATAATTACAGAGGCCTGATTGCAAATGAAAATTCAAACTTTGTACCAAAATAAATTTTTGTTACTTCTCAAAATATGCAAGACTTTGAGCATAAAAGACCCTTGGCACTATTGTCATAATTTAAGAATTCCATTAGGATTTTTAAAATAATATGTATGGCTTGCTTATTGATCTACTGGTGAAATCTTATAGGTTAAACATAACTTGTTGATGACCAAAGTCTGATTTTTGTACCACACTTTGCTAGCAACTAATTTGTGTCTATAACTTATTGAAATACACATGGTTCACTATTGGAACTACTGAAGTAAATTGTAAGTTATTAAGTAACCATAATTCGATCTAAATAAGCAAAAATTTGTTGTATAACACTAAAAAACACATGTGAGCACCACCACTAATTTAACTTACAATTTAAAGTGCAACTGTTGATTAGAATTACCAACATAAACAGAGTTATTCCCACATCTAAATTCATTAAGAACTTGTCTTTAAAGTTAATATCAAAGTCAGTCAAGTATTACAGTGACTGATGCAAGGATATTAACTTCATCATACAGTTAAAATCACTGTCATCCTCAGCTGTCGCACAGTGGAAGCTACATGATGCTTTGATGAAATAGTTTACTGAACAGTGGTAATATATATTCATATAATTTCTGGGCAACCTGTTAAAGTTACAGGACAAGTTGTAATAGTTCTGGGGCAAGTTGTTACAGTTATGTGACAAGTTACTGAAGTTGCAGGGCAAGCTGATACAGTTGTAGGGCAAGTTGGTACCATTGTGGAGCAAGTTTTTACAGTTATGGGGAAGTTGATTCAGTTTTGGTGGCAAGTTGATAAAGTTTACATGAGCAAACAACATCAAAAGATTATGAACAGTATTTCCACATCTGATTCATCATCACAATTATCAGTAAGTTTCATCTCTCTAATTTCATCTCTCTAATCCTCTCTCTCTCTCTCTCTCTCTCTCTCTGTAACACTTTCTGTAATGAGGCAAAACATTATAACATATTACAGAGGGAGCGAAAGGAATTCTATATCAGCACTTTCCCAGCAATAGCGGCAGCAGAGGAGATAAGACTCCTTGACCAGTGTGGCAGTGACTGCGAGTTAATATCTTGAGAGGAGAGCAGTATGCTCTGAGCATTAGTCACGTACAGATGCACACTGGGTGGTATCACTGTAAATAATAAAGTGTATTTTATATGCAACTATGCTTATTAGTTGTTGGCTTTATCCTTTCCTCGGGTAAAATCTACATTGGTGACCCACGATGACAACATGCAGCAAATTCGAACCCTTCTGCATTCTTCAAACTGCCTACTGCACATAACCAATGGAGCCATTCTGCAGGTAGAGCACACAGGAATTTTTGTGGCAAGAAAATTACTTTCATTTGGATGCATTCAGTTTCACAATATGTTCAATGACTGCTACTTGTGAAACAAGAAAATGACAAGTTTCAGTGCAGTGCTGTCAGTCTTGACAATGATACTTACACTATCGAACAATGGATTCTATGGATTGTCTACTGGGTGACTTTATTCACGATTATAAGCCATCTTGATACCTTCAAGATATAGTGTGAAAGAGACTGTTCTGCCATAACATTATCCAAGTGGGAAAATGTAATAGGAAGTTTGACTATAACTGTGTGAATTTTTTGTCATATGTAGGTGTAATGTCTCTAATCTCGTGTCAAGATGATGTTGATTAGTTCTGACACTAATGTTATGTAGTCTTTCAGGTATTGTTGCCATTGTTCATATGTATCGCCATGTTGACTCCTTTTTGAGAAGAGGTATGTGGAAGCCTGCTGCGGCGGTGGAGGCATGGAACCAGTGACACTGGGAGTGGACTGTCCACTCTCTTGATATTGGAATGTGCCACATGTTAAATCCAGAGAGAGATGAAAGTGGCAGAGATAATCAGCCATGAGTACAAGTTCCTTAATGTCCGCAATGACAAAATTCAATTTAAATGTCTCCTCAAATTCGAGATCTAAGTTGCATGCTGAGAATCAGCAGACAGAAATATTGGAAACATTCAATGCTCAGAGTTGAATGATAGGTATGTCCATCATTGAAGGCAGTATACAGGACATTTTGCTGATGTGTCACAAAGTTATGCACTGTGATCCAGTGTGCCTATTGTGGATTGTGCTTCCCATTTGGCTTATCACACACTGGCTTACAGTTCTGTGCTGCATCACCAAATTGTGCATGAAAACAGCAGAGCTATGGCCTTGACATTGCATCTGCACCTGGGGCATTGTCACTAGCAGCGTGAATGTTTTTTTTGTACTGTCTGGACGTCACCGCTCCTGGGGAGGGTTGACGTCACACTGGGTGGTGGGTGGGTATGGTCAGGTAGGCTCTGCTGCTTCTTGCTATTTGGTGCAGACTAGCTACTTTATGTCCCTGAATAGAGCATCATTATCAGTGCCATTGAGACTTTGTCCATGTTGCAGTCCTGTCCAACCATATGAATTTCTGCTCCATTGATTTGTTCTTGAGGCAGAAGTTTGATGACCCACAGTAGAGATGGGGGGGGATTCGCTCCTGAACTAATTCATAGAGTTGAATCTTTCAAAGGAGTGAACAATCCGTGATTCAGAAAAAAAGAATGGTAGCTCCAAACGTTTCCCACAGCAGAGAGAGAGAGAGAGAGAGAGAGTCGGAGCAGACCAGTGGCGCCTCTGCTGGTCAGAGCACACTGCACGCCACACAACACAGCCAGCGCTGGCCTCTACCCTGGTTCTGCCTTGGCTGCCTGCATTGTGCAGTGCCCCATTGGATTTTGTGTTTCACACATGCCGTGCCGTCTCTGTGCTTCCTCTGCCGCATGCAGTGTCTGGCGCACCTTAACTTAGCATCGCACTCCGTCAGCGATCGTTTCAGTCGCACGTCCTGCCCTCTGGGCAGTTGATGTGAGCAACAGGACAGAGAGCCTCCTAGCGGAGAACATAAGAACTACTTGCAACAACCTGCTCGCAAGAGAACGGACGATTTGTCTCCGAGCGGGTGAGTGGTGGCCGTTCACCGATCCCCCCACCCTCAGAACTCGCCGCTCAACGCTCACCCCACCGTTCTCGACTCTAGCCAGAGCGTTGAGCAAAGCAACTCAGGTGTCACTCTGGTCTCTGCGGTCTTAGCTCACGCAGTAATACAGCTTGCGGCACGACCTACCTGACTCAGCGCCTCTGCATCGGAGTTCGTCTCTACTGGATATTGTTCTTCTTAGTAATACCGTTATGTACAAGGTGATTCAAAAAGAATACCACAACTTTAGGAATTTAAAACTCTGCAACGACAAAAGGCAGAGCTAAGCACTATGTGTCGGCGAATTAAGGAAGCTATAAAGTTTCATTTAGTATGAACGTGACTCGCCTAAGGTGAACGTTTTCTGTGCCATTTCAGCCAATAAAGTTTTTGGTCCCTTTTTCTTCGAAGGTGCTACTGTAACTGGACTACAGTATCTGGAGATGTTAGAGAATTGACTGTTCCCTCAGCTCGAACAAGAAGCACAACAATTCACATTTCAGCAGGATGGAGCGCCACCACATTGGCACTTATCTGTCCGTAACTACCTGAACGTCAACTACCCGAGGCGATGGATCGGCCGCCAGGCAGCCCGTGACAGAGCACTTCATCACTGGCCTCCAAGAAGCCCTGATCTTACCTCCTGGGATTTTTTCTTATGGGGGTATGTTAAGGATATGGTGTTTCGGCCACCTCTCCCAGCCACCATTGATGATTTGAAACGAGAAATAACAGCAGTTATCCAAACTGTTACGCCTGATATGCTACAGAGAGTGTGGAACGAGTTGGAGTATCGGGTTGATATTGCTCGAGTGTCTGGAGGGGGCCATATTGAACATCTCTGAACTTGTTTTTGAGTGAAAAAAAATCTTTTTAAATACTCTTTGTAATGATGTATAACAGAAGGTTATATTATGTTTCTTTCATTAAATACACATTTTTAAAGTTGTGGTATTCTTTTTGAATCACCCTGTATATTACATAATTATGTTATGTATACATCATTTGCTTTTATTTTACTTTTATTTGTTTAAACTGATCAGATTAGGTTCCTGCTGCTCCTCTTACTATAGGATTTTTTATTATGGTCACTCGAATTTACACTTTAATTACGAGCGAACCGATAAACATATAGCAAAAGTGATACACCAATTTTTCCTTGTTTTATTCTGCGGAAGGCTATATGCAGCACTTTGGTCTTACAGTCAAATTTATATATTTTTTGCTTATTGTAGTACGGATTTTGCGATTTTAGGTGTCTTTGGAAGGAAATGTTCACTTTAAAAATATATGGCTTGCGATGTATTTGTACGAGGTTAATGAAATTTTAATACATTATAGCCAAATATATTGTTAATGTAAATCTCAAGTTACAACATTTTCCGACCACCCAAAAAACCACGATAGTGCAAAACAAATCAATAATCAAAAACTTTGTCATATCGTGGAAATTTCAATAAACAATACAAAATTCTTACTCATTATCTGTGTTACTTCAAAATAGGATCAAATAAGATCAAAATACAGGTATAGTACTGGAATAAACCAAGTTTAAAGGGCAATGTGCTTTCCATTTATTTTCTGTTGTGAATGAGTGGTGAGTCATGAAAAAGAGCTAGTTCATTTCAGGGAGTGAACAGTTCTGATCCGATCTCTGAAAAGAACAGTTTTGCCCATCTCTAACCCACAGAGTCCAAAGCATGTGATCAGGGATGAGATTAATGTCCACAAGAATACATAGCTGGCACCAAAGTTGTGAAGATATCCTGATGTCCATTGTATAAGACTTGTTTTAATTGCTGCTCTGGCATCTGTGAAAGCCCTTAGATTAGTGCTGAGTTTGCACCATCATATTTGTTGTTATTTGAGGTGTCAGAATGATGGCACTGGCAATGTCTGCATGTCCATGTAGGTGGCATAGTAATGCAATGAATTTTTTGCTTTTGTCAGGAATGCCACGGATGGAAAGTTTGCACACAATGATTGTGAATCTCATCGCTTTTCTGTCTGGATCTAATGGAAGCAACTTAATGTGTGAACTAAAGTGTGCAGACATGCAACTAGTGTATAGCTGTGCTAGAGCACAAGTCATTGTCTGGAGAGGCATGATGGACAAGCCCTCAATTCCCGGACATGGCATGGCTGTAAATGAGATTGGATATCCGTAAATTGCCCAACTGGTTGGACTATGTGGTGTGGTATTAATGGGTTGATCACATCCTTATGTGGCATGATAGGTGGGACAACATCAGAGAACATTCCATAATTTGCATTTACAGCAAGGGAATACTTGCAGACCATAATCCAGCAGGGACACCTATGATGGCAATACACACAGCAACACCTGCACACATGCAACTCAGGTTAGTGTGGTGCACTCTGTTCACGTTCCTTCCACATAAACTGGGGAAGAGCATGAAGTGCATCTCAAACAATCCTCTTAAGGATCTGGTGTCATCATCACTGATGATGACAAATGTCACCTTTGCTCAAAATAACCGATTTCTGAAATAACTGATTCTCAGTTTTTATTGCTATTACATCCAACAATAAATGTAGACTTCAAACAAAGTTGAAAAATTCTAATGAAGGTAAAGGAATAGCAGATTATGATCTATATGGGGTTGAGGTTGTGGGAGAAATCTGCCTCACTGTCTCCAGCTAAGATGGTGATTGTGAAGGGGATGGGTGCAGTGATGGTGAGAGCGAAAGATCACAGGTTCATGACTTCCATGCATCATCACTTGTGGATGGTATCAATTTTCCTCCCTGAGGAAACCACAAAATTAAGGGTTGAATTATCATCCCATGTTTATAGTGCTCAATAATTGCCCATTTGTTAAAAAAAGTTCAATTTTAAAACAAAATATTTTAACACCAATGCTATGACTAATTTCTCATCATCATCATCTTCGTTTCAACTCTATCCAACATCTGGTCAGGTTGGGGTATCAATGGTACCTCACCACTTTACTCAGGCTTTCCATCATTCTTCTTCCATAATTTGGTTCCATAGCAGGTTTCTCCTCCTTAAGCTCATCTTTATTGTATCAGTCCACCTCGTTCTCATTCTTCCTCTTGGCCTCTTGCCATAAATCTTGAATTCCATCATTCTTCTTGGTTTTCTTCCCTCTCCCATCCTCTTCACATGCCCAAACCATTTTAATCTATTCTTCTCAATTTTCTCAGTCAACTTCTCCACTCCAATTTCCTTCCTAACATCTTCATTTTTCACTCTGTCTCTCCTTGTCTTCCCTAGCATACTTCTCAGAAACTTCATTTCACAGGATTGCATCCTACTCTCCTCTCTTCTAGTCATAGTCCAAGTCTCTGAGCTGTAAATTAGTAAGGGTGTGATGCAAGTCTTGTATAACACCAGCTTGCACCTCATTGGCACTTCCCTTCCCCACACCAAACCCCTCACACACTGGTACAATGTACTATTCTGTTGTATTCTTTTGCTAATTTCTGTCTCCAAATGAGCATTCCCCATTAATACACTTCCCAAATATTTAAAGTTGTCCATTATTTCAATATCCCATCCTTTAATATGAATTTGTCCCTTGTCCTCTCTACCCCCTCTGGTTACCACCATGGTCTTGCTTTTCTCCACACTAAATTTCATTCCATATTTCTCGACCTTATCATTTAGGATGTCTATTTGTTTTAGCACCTCCTTACTGCTTGTTCCCCACACCACAATATCATCAGCAAATAGTAATAGCTTCATCCCCCCTTCCTCTATGGGCTTCTTTCATCTCTTTGACTATTTCATCCATCACCATTATAAATAGTAGTGGTGATATCACACTTCCTTGTCTTAGTCCTGTAACATTCTTAAACCATTCAGTTCTTCCAATTGGTGTCTGCACACAACTAGAGCTTTTTTCATACATTGCCTGGATGACTTCAAGTGTTTGCTTTCCAACTCCCTTTCCTCTTCAAGGGTGCCCATACCTTTTCCCTGGGAACACTCTCTTATGCTTTCACTAGATTGAGAAATGTCATCACCAGATCTTTCCCATACTCCCAATGTTTTTCCATCAACTGTCTCATACTAAAGATTGGGTCCACTACCATGACGAAAGCCATACTGCTCCTCTTCTAACTGCCCTTTCACTTTTTCTCTCACTCTTCTTTCCAGTATTCTCTCCATTATTTTTGCTACTTGGGATATGAGCGTGATCCCTTGGAAGTTGTCACTTACTTTCCTGTCACCCTTCTTGAAAACTGGGATTATTATTCCCTTTCCCCATTCTTTAGGTACACATTTTTGGGCCCAAATGCATCTTATTAGTCTATATAGCCACTGTAGCCCAACTGGTCCAGCTGCCTTTATCATCTCCACAGTAATTTCATCTATCCTTTCCTGTTTTCATTTTTCTTCATAGCTAGTTCCACTTCTAACATTGTTATATCCTCCTCTTCTTCCAACCCCTGCCCCCCTGTCGTACGTCTATTCCCTTTCCATTGCCGTTCTTCACATTTAGTAGTTTATCAAAGTACTCTTTCCATCTTTTCCTTATCTCCTTTGGTTGCATTAATAGCTCTCCGCTTTCTCCTTTCACTAGCTTTGTGTATGTTTTTCCTTCCTCATACTCTTTGTAATTCCATATATCATCCTCTTACCACTAGTAACATCTTTTTCCACCTCTCGGGTGAATTTCTCCTAGCTTTTCCTCTTTTCTTCTGCTACCATTTTCTTACACTTGTTTTTACTATCCTGGTATTTCCATTTACTTTCAGCTGTTTGGTCTCTGTTCCATTCATGCGAGGCTTTCTTCTTTTCTTTTACTGCCTCCTTCACTCTCTCATTCTACCAGGGTGTCTCCTTTTCCTTTACCCTTCTGGACACTCTGCCACAGGTCTTCTCAGCAGAGCTTACAAACACTTCTTTGAACTTACCCCATTCCTCTTCCACATTGCCATACTCGGTGTTAGGGATTTTATGCTTCAGTAACTCCTTAAACTTTTCTTGTACCACGACATCCTTTAGTTTCCACACTTTTAATTTCTAGGCCAGTTTTTTCCCCAGTTGTTTGGTAAAAAATGAAAAATACTGTCATCACTGAGATGAAACAAATACAGAAAAAAAACAGATATTCAAAATCAAAATATGGGTATTGGTTTCAGCCAGTTGGTTTTTTCTGTACCTACTGAACAGTCACAAGAGACCACAGAGCTCCCTGCTCTCATAAAATGAATTAAACAACACATATCATGGCTCAGAATATCACCAAGCACAGGGGCATAGCCCACCAAAATTTCTGCACATATAGCACTGGCCGACTGTGACTACATCATGTTAAGAGATGATGTACACTGCAGCTGCCTTATTCTGGCCCATATAAAGCCGTAACTTGGAGTACCAATACTGTCAATGTATTACTCCATGGGAAGAATACCACTGTGCCTGTCAACTGCCTTAAACCTCCATGATTACTGTGTGATGCTGCTCACACTGATGATGTGGAAGCCACATACACCAATACTACTATGTACATCACTTCAGAACCAGATAGTGCATCACCCACTCTGAAAGTGACAAGAAGTCCATGGTACAACTTGATGTCAGTGATTCCTGCATGATGACATCCAGGTCAGGCTGCTAGATTAACTTCCTCAAGGTTGAAGGGAAGCTTGAGTAAATCATGTCAACAATGCCTTTATCATTAGACATTTCCATCACACTTACAAATTCCTGAATGACAGATTTTCCTCAACAGAAGTGGTCGATACCAGAACTAATTTTTGAATTTTAAACAGGTTAATATTAACTCAGCTGTTTTTCTAAAAATAATTCATATGATTTTGTATATGATGTATTGTATTTCAAGCTAAACTTTGTAAAAAGAAATTACTTTATTTTCTTTGTTACAATCAATATGTACTAGCTCTGAATGTCCAGTTAAAATCATATTTTTTAGAAACATTTAAAATAATGAAATATTTGACACACTTGACATTTCTGTTATTAATTTCACAATTTGGTGCTATTTGCTATGTTTATTTCTGGATTCATTTATAAAATATTAATATAAATTAATAGAAATTCATTTGTCAAGAAAATTTGTAAACCCTTTGGAACATTTTAGTACCGCAGGGTGAGGTAGTAGTGGCCATACGTCTGATGTGATCAGATGTGTTTTTCATATTTGGGAAGAACAGTGTAATTTCTGCTTTGTTAATGTGAAAATTCAAAAGACAGTTTGATACAGAAGAATGTGAGAGAGTAAAATATTTGTGAAAACAAAAAATACAGTGCAGGTATTCTTCAACATTAATTTTGTCAATGGGAAGCATGAGAATGTAAAATGTCAAAAACTTCAGCTAAAGGAATCAGCCCCCAGACATGAAGAACTGGAGTGAACTATGAGAAAAGAATATAAGTAAAAAATTTATTGAAAATCTTACTCCTCTTGCATTTTTGAAAAAAGAGATCTTACCACTGGCAACAGTAGTGACAACAATAACAAATATTGGGAGGGGGATATTACACCGGCCAAGTTGTGGCTGGTGCATGAGCGGACATGGCCAGATCATTTCTCAAGTGATTGTTGTAACTGATGTGTACATTGTAGATATGACAGGGCGCCAGGTGATGCAGCAGATGCCATGTGTGACCAAGGCAAAGCTGGGGGTGGTCATGGTGATGGTACATCAGCAGGAGATTGGTCATTGAGAGATGACCCTTTTGGTGGGGAAGGAAGCTGCAGTATGCACTGATTGACAATGATGTTGAATGAGGTGTCATCATTGGAATGAAATGTACCCAGAGTATCTTGTAGGGCCCAGGCAGGCTTGAGGAGGGAGAGGTAGATTGTCATTGGCTTGCTGCAAAGCAAGATAACAAATGAATATGGCCCTCACTGATGTAATCAGTATGGGCCAGTGTATGATGGCTGCAGGGCTGCCTGAACCATGTCATCCCTGACCATGACAAGTTCACACATAGAGAGTTGTTTGTGTAAGAGTACCTTGGGGGAGGTATGGAGAGCTGGAGGTGGCAAATGCATCTTTTGAATGTGCTGAGGGACATGTTATACGATTGTCAGTAGGTCCTGATAATGGCCATCAGTAATAGGTTGTTCAAAGTCAGCATGAAGGGTCAGTGAGCAATCCAGGTTTCCATAAAAGTGCGTACAACTGATTCGGTGGTGATGTCACATAGGGGAGTGTCTCCAACCCAAAAAGACATTCTATCAATGATCATAAGAAGTGAGTAAGTGGCCTACTGAAGTCCAGTGGACGTGAAGAAATCTTGTCTTAAGATTCGGGAACCATCCAAGTTAGGGTTGGGTATGGAGGTTCATTTCTGACTGCTGCCATGCAAGGCAACTCTGCACCCAGTGGACAGCAGTTGTGCTTTACTTGGGCTACACAAACCCATCTGCCATTAATCATACCGACACTTTGATGCCCAGGTGGCTAAGGTTGTTTAGTCTGTCAAACATTTTTCAGCATGGTGGGCCATGGTCTGTCTTGAAAAACACTGCAGAGCAGTGTCGTATTAGTGTAGGGAAGAGTGCAACATTAGATCTTCAGATCTATGGTTGTATTACTGAGAATATCCATAATGGTGGAGTCTTTTGCTTGCTCAGCTGTTATAAGCTCCCAACTGTAATGCAGATTTGGGACAGATAATCAGCAATGATGTTATCTGTGCATTGAATGTGATGCACATGAGTAGTATATTGCACGATGAAGTCCAAGTGTCTGTACTGCTGAGGGCTGGGATCTTGGAATGGATTTCCAACAGCACTGACCAGTGGCTTGTGGTTGGTGTACACAGCCACCTGATGTCCTTTGATGTCTTCTCGAAAATGTTTGACGGCCATATGCACCGTGAAAAGATAACAGTTGAACACTGACCATTAGACTGAAGCCACGAAAGTTTCTTCGAGAAGAATCATAACAGTTCAACTGCTCTGTCAACAATCTGCTGAAGTACTGCGTCCACCCTGGAGTCACTAGCATTAGTGGTGAGTGTGAAGTGAGCTTCCAGGTTGGGGAGAGAGAGAGAGAGAGAGAGAGAGAGAGAGAGAGAGAGAGAGAGAGAGAGAGAGAGAGAGAGAGAGAGAGATAGCTTGCACCAAGCTGTTCTTTGCTTTATTGAATGCCTGTCCAGTTGGTTTTCCTCTTACCCTGCTTATCCTTGCTTGATAAGGCATCTGTAAGGGAAGATTGAGGCTGGGTAGCGTGTGAGAGATGCCTGTGATAAAAATTGGGAATCCCAAGGAAATAACGTAAGCTGTCGTGAGTTTCAGGATAAGGCAAGTTTTTAGCATGTCCATTCATTTGGTGGGTGGCTTATGCCAGATGAATTGAGTGTGTGACCAATAAATTTTACTTCCTACTGACATAGCTGTAACTCGGCATCACTGATGACACTACCACCCTGCTTCAGCATGGCTAGAACTTGTTGTAAGAGGAAGCATGTTCTCCTCTGACGAATGCAAGAAAACCAAAATAATGTTGTCAGGATACATATAACAAAACAAGAAGTGGCAGAGAAGGTCATCAACAAACTGCCACCAAACTTTCACAGCATTCTTTAAGCCATAAGGCATACAGCAGTATTTGTAAAGTTACAATAGTGTTGTGATGTAGTCTTTTGTATATCATCAGGGAGCATCAGAATCTGTAAATACATTCGCTTGGAGTCAATGGCGCTGAAGATTGTTTCACCTGTGAGCACATGCATAAAGTTTTGGAGATTTGGGGCAGGGTAGCTGTCACTGATTGTTCTAGAGTTAAGAAATCTGTAGTCACCACAAAGATTTGTTGTACCATCCTTTTTGGGAATGAGTTTAATTTGTGTCACCCAGGGTGGTTGGATGGGCAGATAATAGCTGCCTGTGAATGTTTGTGAATGGCAATTTAAACGTTTGTAAATCTACAAACTGTTTGTATATCTGTGGGACACAGGCAACAAGGTCTGTGTCTGATGGGAGGACCATCAACGGCCACAATCCTATGCATTGTACCATCACATACTGCACATGCCTAAACCTGAGTTCAGGTGGTGGCTGGGGCTGGTGCATTGTTTACCAACAGTGAAGGTAATGGCGTACTGACCTTGAGGTGTGCATTGTTGTCAGAAGGTGGTGGAGGCTGTGGTGAGCCCTACGCTTAGACCAGTGTGTAGGCATGCAGCAAGGATCAGGGGCATCCTGTCTGCAGTGACCAGTTTGGAGTGGTTACTGACATCTGGCATTTGTGCATGCTGCAGCAGAATGTCTATGAAGTCCGGGCCATGGCTGTGAGGTAGACACACAGCAAGGGTTGGAGTCCCATTTGTTGCAGCTGGCCATTGTGAAGTGAGCTCGTGTATATGTGTTCTTGTTGTTGCAAGTTTGGTTTCTGACATGTTAATGCAGTGGTGGAGGTCAGAATTTTTGTTGCGAAGCAATCATGCTTCCATAAAGCTGTTAATGTGTTGCTGCTGAATGGTGAGAATGCTTTGAATCATAGAGATGCACTGGCAGATTTTCTGTCATAGACTTGCGAGTAGAAATGCATGGGCATAGTCTTAGAGAATTGTCTTTGAACTTGATCCCCTGTATAGTGGTGCATTAATGCTGTTTGGACCGCATTAGGTGATAGTCTGTGGTGGTATAGGAGGTCCATACTGATAACAGGCTTGCACACATCCATGGCATAAAAAAATCAGATGCATTGTAAATCCCTGTAAGCTGAACAGTGCTTGAGGTGGTACCATGTTTTACATTTCTGAGTCACCTGCCAAATGAAGACTTAGAGTCGACGATGGCTCGAAAGCAGTCATGGTGTCATATGGCAGGGAACTGCTATCAGAGCCCATATCTACAAGGAAATATTGTTTTGAAGTCAGGACTTGAATGAAGAGGTATCCATCCGTGGGTACAGGGAGAAGTGACGTGAGCCTGTGGAATGTGCAAGGGTAACAGTAGACTATGTTGTGTTGAGTGGCCTGAAGTGCCTCCTTCAGCCTCATGAAAGCATCTGGGAACTCACATGATTTCTAACTTTTTCAAGCTGTCTGCCCAAAGATATTCACCAGGTGTGTCCTTATCCTATGGCAGGGGCGATGTGTTCTTGCTCCAACGTATTGGAGCCGGACAGTGAGGTGTGACATCACCCTCAGGTTGTGTCAAGCTGGCTTGGCTGGCAGTGGTTGGCATTGAAGACAATAACGCATATGTGCTGCTTGGTGTGTCATCATCCTGGTTGTTTACTAATGGACAGTGATGGATGATAGAGAACATAAAGTCAGCTAGCATGAGCTGTTTGTTGAGAGGTTCAGACTTATGCATAATCATCACTAGCTGTAGTTCCATTGGTAGTTTAACCATCCATAATCTCCATTGCACCTTGTCTGGCATGAGGCACAGTCAACAGTTGCACAGAGATATTGCCAGAGGTGTGATGGAGTGTTGTCATTTAGCTATTGATTGTACGTAACCTCCTGTACTTGTTGTTCAGTGATACAAGAGAGGCATTGTAGGAGTGCAAACTTCACTACATTGTACTTGTTTGTTGAGGCGGTGACAGTATGATGTCACTGATGACTTCTACTTGACCCCCTCCATGACAGAGTAGACTGACATATCTAGTGTCATCACTGATGACTTCTGTTGCCATAAGAATAATGTCAATCATCACAAAACACAAGATGGGGTTGACAATATCAAAACATTACAATTTGACGTATTAGGCTTTGGGTATGAAGCAAGGCCCAAATTTGCAGCATTGATTCTTACAGCAGGCAAGGTAAACTGCCAATTGTGCATGAAGCCTGTGTTTGTTGTGGCGAAACAGCAACATACACGGTGTGGGAGGAATGCATGTTGAAATGAAATGTCGTGTGACGAGGGCCTCCCGTCGGGTAGACCGTTCGCCTGGTGCAAGTCTTTCGATTTGACGCCACTTCGGCGACTTGCATGTCGATGGGGATGAAATGATGATGAGTAGGACAACACAACACCCAGTCCCTGAGCGCAGAAAATCTCCCACCCAGTCGGGAATCGAACCCGGGCCCTTTGGATTGACAGTCTGTCGCGCTGACCACTCAGCTACCGGGGACGGACTGGAATGCATGTTGTATTACATGTACGTTGCATTTGGTTTTGAATATCAAAGGCACTATCTTCCAAATCTAAAAGCAGATCTGTAATGTGAGGCAACATCGCTGGCAATTGTATGTGACATACAAAGGACTGTTGTGGGGTGGTATGTGAATGTTCATATTGCACACACCACACAGAAGGCATGGATGATGCGAAAATGTACCTACAAACACTGTGGGATTGTTGTACACCTGTAACACTATTAAAAGTGCAGCTGTACTCACAGTGTGAGAATAGATTCATAACTGGTAGGCATTGTTGATGTACTGAAGGTTCAATGATCTAGGTACAGATGAGTCTTGAGTCATTGGTGTGCTCAGTTATCAACATTGTTTGTGCACACTGAGAACACTTCACATCTTGCACAGCAATCCTCTCATCACTGTAATCCAGAAGCCTCGTGCTGGGCAGTGTCTTATGTAGTGGCCACATTGTCATGGTGGAAAATGGCAAAAATTTGAAGATTTGAGCACTTCATGACTGCCAATGTGGGTAGATTGTAGTACAGGCCAGTATTTATGACTACTATAAATTACAAATTCAGCATGTACATCTACATAATCTTTATTCGTCAACATAAATACATGCAGCTGCCTCAGACCAAGACTCAGATTGCACTGGTATCTCTCTCTTCTCTCTCTCTCTCTCTCTCTCTCTCTCTCTCTCAGCACAGTTTATTCTCATAGTGAAGGGTCTATGGAGACTGCATCTAGATCATATTCCCACAGGTGAAACATTACTGAAAAACTTGTAAAAACATCTTGTAATGACAGTTCATTGTGTGAACCATGGATAATACAGCATCAGGTTGAAATGATGGCATCATTTATATATTCTAGATATTTAAATACCATTGTAAAATTTTACAAGCAAATTTTACATTTTACATATGAAAAATCAGATGTGGAAATATTTAACTTGAGGATCCACTGTGGCTTACACCAAGTGTAAGTAATGGAATTAACTACATTCTTCCAGTAAATGGCAGTTAAGACTGCTTACTTGTTTGTGCGCTTGTGTACTTGACATAGTATTGTAACCAACATACATTTTCTGCAGTTTTAAGCTCGATTAGGTTTGTTTTGCTACTTTGCCTTAGTTTGGCCCAACTTGAAATGTTGCTGTCTGCTTAGCATGTTATTTTTCTAGCTACATGTGATTAGGCCTGAAAATAACATTGAGGCACTTACCTAAAAAGCCAAAACTGACGTTTTAGACATCATTTTGACAGACATTTATGTATGTGTGGAAAATAGCATTTTGACAATTGATACAGATATTGCATATTTTATGTTGCTAATGTATTTTGCAGACATTTTAGATGTGGGAAAAACATCGACACTTGACAAGCACTGCAGAACAATTTAAATGTGGAAAATATTTAATCTGATGGAAATAACATTATCACACTTGACATCAACATTGCATTTTTTGTCATAGCGATGTAATTTTGGAGACATTTTAGGCTTGGGAAGAACATTGTGACACTTGAAAGGCATCAAAGAATAATTTAGATAGGAAAATAATTATTTCGAGGCTCTGCTGTGTCTTACATCATCTGTGGTACAAACCGCCAGAGACAGAGCACCTCGTGTTCCTGCTGTTAATAAGGCAAGTACACCGTTTGTTTAATATATATTTTTGCAAGCTTCCAACAGGAGCGACTTATTTACAGATACCTGTGTAGTTACTAGATTATTTCTGTAATTTATTGCATGTTCGAGTGCTTACTAGGCACAAGCTTTTATTTTAATATCAGCATAGTGTACAGTACCGCCACTGTTATTGATCCTCGCATCGTATAGGTTCTTGTTTGTTTTAGTTAGTGTAGCTCAGTGTCGTTTAGACCATTAGTGAGGGAGCACCTTGAATTCCTGCTGCTAATAAGCCTAGTACACCATTTGTTTGTTACATATTTTTATGAGCTTCAAACAGGATTGAGTGCAGTAATGGATAGGAACTGTGATTGCTGTGTACAAATGTGAGCTGAGTTGGTGACCCTTCGCTCACAGCTCAAGGCTGTGTTGGCTTCTGTCACACAGGTTGAGGCTGCTGGCAAGGGGTATCACTTTGGGGGTTGGATGTGGGGATGTGAGGGACATTGAGCACATCCTATGTGTCCCCCATTGGTCCACTGCTGTGGCCGCCCTGGGTACTGCCTGTACTGAGGTTGACCTCTCACCTGTGGTCAAGTGGAAGATCATTCCAAAGTCTGGCAGGCAGTGAAAAACTTTCTGATGTGCCAATAGTAAGGCCTCCCCAGTTCCTTTTACAAACATGTTTTGGGCGTTATCTGTGGCTGATGATGTCTCTGAGCCAGATGCAGTCGTCCACCCTGTTTCAGAGGAAGCTTCTCAGCCCCCTGCTTCAGAGGAAGCTTCTCAGCCCGCAAGGTCTGGGCATTCATGGAGGGTGGGTTTGCTGGTAGTTGGGAGCTCCAACATTACACGCATAATGGGGCTAATGGGGCTCCTTAGGAACATGGTTGCCAAAGAGGGGAAGGAAGCCAGTGTGCACTCCATGTGCATACTGGGGGGAGTCATTACAGATGTGGAAAGGGTGCTACTGGTTGCCATGAAGAGTATATGGTGCAGCCAACGGCAGGTGGTGGCTCATGTCAGTACCAATGACATGTGGATCAGAGGAGATTCTCTCTGGTTTTCAGCGGGTAGCGGAAATGGTAAAGACTGCCAGTCTTGCTTGCGAGATTAAGGCTAAGCTCACCATCTGCAGCATTGTCCACAGAACCAACTGTGGTCCTTTGGTGCAGAGCCAAGTGAAGGGTCTGAATCAGAGGCTCAGGTGGTTCTGTGACTGTGTAGGCTGCAGATTCCTTGACTTGTGCCATCGGGTGGTGGATTTCCGGATTCCGCTTAATAGGTCAGGAGTCCACTACACACAGGAAGTGGCTACAGGGGTAGCAGGGGCTGTGTGGAAAGGACTGGGCTGTTTTTTAGGTTAGATGGTCTCAGGGAACCACAGAAATGGCATCTGTCTAAAAGGGGACAGGTAAAACACGGTAAGTTGGTTGTAGAAACGATCAATATTGTAGTGGTAAATTGTCGTAGTTGTGTTGGGAAAGAACCAGAGCTCCAAGACTTAGCAGAAAGCACAGAAGCTCAAACAATTATAAGTACAGAAAGCTGGCTAAAGCCGGAAATA
The DNA here is from genome assembly GCF_021461385.2 of Schistocerca piceifrons. NCBI lineage: Eukaryota > Metazoa > Arthropoda > Insecta > Orthoptera > Acrididae > Schistocerca > Schistocerca piceifrons. The sequence goes on from NC_060140.1 coordinate 794,192,323, forward strand.
AATTCAACTGAATTTTTTTCAAATGATTTAACGGTGTTCAAGAAGGATAGATTAAGTACAGTCAGTGGTGGAGCAGTTGTTGCTGTCAGAAGTAGTTTGCCTTGTAGTGAAATTGAAGTAGATAGTTCCTGCAAAATAGTATGGGTAGAGGTTATACTTAACAATTGGACTAAACTATTAATTGGATAGTTTACTGACCCCCTGACTCAAAAGATATAGTTGCTGAACAGTTCAAAGAGAACTTGAGTCTCATTTCAAATAGTTACCCCACTCATACAGTTATAGTCGGTGGTGACTTCAATCTACCTTCGACATGTTGGAAAAATTATATGTTTAAAGCCAGTGGCAGGTATAAAATGTCATACGAAATTGTACAGAATGCTTTCTCAGAAAATTATTTTGAACAATTAGTTCATGAGCCCACTCTAAGTGTAAATGGATGCAAAAGCATGCTTGACCTCTTAGCAACAAATAATCCTGGACAAATATTGAGTATCATGACAAATGCAGGGATTAGTGACCACAAGGCAGTTGCTGCAAGGCTGAATGCTGTAACACCTACAACCATCAAAAAGAAACACAAAGTATTTCTATTTAAAAAAGCTGATAGAAGTGCTCTTAATGCTGTCTTCACTCCTTCCAGTCTGGTCATATAAGCATAGAAAAGTTGTGGAATGATTTCAAACAGATAGCATCGACAGCAATTGGAGACACATACCACATAAATTAATAAGTGATGGTACTGATCCCCATGGCACACAAAACAGGTCAGATCACTGTTGCAGAAGCAGTGAAAAAAGCAAGCCAAATTTATTAGAACGCAAAATCCTAAGACTGGCAAAGTTTTACAGAAGTTCAAAATATAGTGCGTACTTCAATGCCCGATGTTTTTAATAATTTCCATAACAAAACTCTGTCTCGAAGTCTGGCAGAAAACCCAAAGAGATTCTGGTCACACATAAACCACACCAGTGGCAAGACGCAATCAATACCTTCACTGTATGATAACAACAGTGAAGTCACTGATGACAGTGTTACTAAAGCAGAGTTTTTAAACACGGTTTTCCAAAACTCCTTCACCAAAGAAGTCGAAGTAAATATTCCTGGATTCCAATCAAGAACTGCCAAGATGAGAAACATAGAAGTAGATATCCTCGGTGTCACAAAGCAGCTCAAATCACTTAATAAAGGCAAGGCTCCTGGTCCAGATTGTATATCAGTCAGGTTCCTCTCAGAGTATGCTGATACAATAGCTCCATATTTAGCAATTATATACAACTGCTCACTCACAGAAAAATCCGTACCTAAAGACTGGAAAATTGCTCAAGTTACACCAATACCAAAAAAAGGAAGTAGGAGTAATCCATTGAATTACAGGCCCACATCACTAACGTCGATTTGCAGTAGGATTTTGGAATATATACTGTATTCGAACATTATGAAGTACTGTGAAGAAAACAATTTATTGGCACTTAAGTCAGCACAGATTCAGAAAATATCGTTCTTGCACAACACAATGAGCTCTTTGAACTCATGAAGTAATGAGTGCTATCAATGGGGTATGTCAAATTGATTCCATATTTTTAGATTTCCAGAAGGCTTTTGACACTGCTCCTCACAAGTGTCTTCTAACCAAACTGTGTGCCTATGGAATATCGCCTCAGTTGTGCTTCTTCTGGATTCATGATTTCCTATCAGAAAGGTCACAGTTCGTAGCAATAGATGGAAATTCATCGAGTCAGAAAGGTCACAGTTCGTAGCAATAGATGGAAATTCATCGAGTGAAATGGAAGTAATATCCGGCGTTCCCCAAGGAAGCATTATAGGCCCTCTACTGTTCCTGATCTATATTAACGATACAGGAGACAATCTTAGTAGCTGTCTTAGATTGTTTGCAGATGATGCTGTCATTTACCATCTTGTAAAGTCATCAGATGACCAAAATAAATTGCAAAATGATTTAGATATCTGTATGGTGTGAAAAGTGGCAATTGAACCTGAATAAAGAAAAGTGTGAAGTTATTCACATGAGTACTGAAAGAAATCCACTAAATCTTGATTACGTGGTAAGTCACACAAATCTGAAGGCTGTAAATTCAACTAAATACTTAGGGATTACAATTACAGATAACCTAAATTAGAATGATCACATAGATAATGTTGAGATTAAAGCAAACCAAAGACAGCGATTCATTGGCAGAATGCTTAGAAGGTGCAGCAGGTCTACTAAAGAAACTGCTTACACCATGCTGGTCCATGCTGTTCTGGAGTACTGCTGTGCGGATCAAGTGGGACTGATGGTGACACTGAAAAAGTACAAAGAAGGGTGGCTCATTTTGTATATGTGAATTGGAGTGGCAATCATTAAAATGAAGACTTTTCCATTGTGACAGCATCTTCTCATGAAATTTCAATCACCAGTTTTCTCCTCTGATTGAAAAAACATTCTGTTGGCACCAACCTATATAGGGAGGAATGATCATGACGATAAAATACAAGAAATTAGGGCTCCCACAGAAAAATTTAAGTGCTCGATTTTCCCTTGCACCGTTCATGAGTGGAGCGGTAGAGAGACAGCTTGAAAGTTGTTCATTGAACCCTGTGCCAGGCACTTTATTGTGAAGAGCAGAGTAATCATGTAGATGTGGATGAAGATGTAGATAGAAACTGAACATCGCACGGTCACTTGTGCTGCTTGGCCTGTAAATCAATGGTACACGCATTGTGTTTGGTTGTGCATGCATGCACACATTTTTGTTTGTGTGTGTGTGTGTGTGTGTGTGTGTGTGTGTGTGTGTGTGTGTGTGAGAGAGAGAGAGAGAGAGAGAGAGAGAGAGAGAGAGAGAGAGAGAGAGAGAGAGAGATTGGTACTGTAGATGTGGGAATACACTCTTTATATAATTTTTTAGATAAATACTTTTGTAACTGGTGACTGATAATACTTCTGCTTAATTTGATTTTACTTACTGATTGTTGGTGTGGAGTAGAGTAATACTGTGGCAGACTGACTGTTAAATACAGTATTGACAAGATTTTCTTGAGTGCAGGGCTTTTAAATTTTAATCTAACATTTGTTCCTTGGTACATGAGCATGTTGTACCTTGGAACATGTTTGCATATTTGCAATATTTGTAATTTCCGAAAAGGACTCCAGCATATAAAATGTGAAAGCCATCATTTAAAAATGGAATAAGAAAATATATTAAGCTTCTATTACATCTTCATCTATGTACACACTCTGCAAGCCACCGCATGGTGCATGGTGGAGGGTACCATGTACTATCTGTCATTTCCTTTCCTGCTCTAATAGCTAATACGATGAGGAAGAAACAGCTGTTTACATCCTGCACAAGGCCTAATTTCTGTGATTTAACCTTCGTGGCCATTATGCAGAATGTACTTTTTGTGCAGTAGAATCATTCTGCAGTCAGCTTTAAATGCTGGTTCTCTTAATTTTCTCAATAGTGTTCTTCAAAAAGAATGTCGCCTTCTCTACAGGGATTATCGTTTGAGTTCCCAAAGCATCTCCATAATACTTACTTGTTTTATGAATCTACCAGTAAAAAACCTAGCAGCACACCTCTGAATTGCTTCTCCATCTTCCTGGTGTGGATACCAGACACTCGAGCAGCACTCAAGAATAGTTTGTAGCAGTGTCCTATTAGCAGTCTCTTTCACAAATGAACCATGCTTTCCTAACATTCTCCCAATAAACTATACACAACCATTTGCTTTCCCTACCATAGTCATTATATGCTCATTCCATTTCATATTTAAATGACTGTGTTCAGCAGCATAGTGGTATTGCTGTATTTGAACATTAGGGTTTGTTTTTCCTACTCATCTACATTAACTCACACACTCAACGATGTCACCTTCCCATACAACACAGCATCATCAGCAAACAGCCACAGATTGCTGATCACCCTGTCTGCCAGATCATTTATGTATACAGAAAATAATAGTAACCCTATCACACTTCCCTGGGGCACGCCTGATGGTACTCTTGTCTTTGATGAACGCTAGCCATAGAGGGCTATGTACTGGGTTCTATAACTTAAGAAGTTTTCGAGCCACTCACATATATGGGGACCCATTCCATATTCTCAATCTTTTGTTAAAAATTTGCAGTGGGGAATCATGTCAGATGCTTTTTGAAAATCTAAAAATATGGAATCAGCCTGCTGCCCTTCTTCCACAATTCACAGTAATCATGTGAGAAAATGGTAAGATGAATTTCGCACTATCGGTGCTTTCTAAAACCATCCTGATTCGTAGGCAAAAGCTTTTACTTTTCAAGGAAATTTATTATATTCAAACTGAGAATTTGTTCTAGAATTCTGAAACAAACCGATGTTAGCAATGTTAATATATAGTTTTGCAGGTTTGTTCTTTTAACCTCCTTATATCCAGAAGTCATGCTTTTTTCCAGCCACATGAGACTTTGTACTGGACAAGAGATTCACGATAAATGCAAGCTAAGTAGAGTGCCATTTGTAAAACCGAACTGGGATTCCATCCAGACCTGGCAACTTCTTTGTCATCAGCTCTTTCAGTTGTTTCTCTACATCAGAGATGTCTAATACTATGTTGTCCATTCGGGAGCCTGTGTAATGGTCAAATGATGGCATGTTTGTATGACTCTCCAACATGAACAATTTCTTACACTTTCCTTTTGTTATCTTCTACTGCCACACCAGAGCGGTCAATGAGTGACTGGATAGGAGCCTTAGACCCAGTTAGTAATTTTATATACAACCAGAATTTTCTTCAGTTCTCGGCCATATCTTTCACTAAGGTTGATTATTGTTAGTTGTTGTGTGCATTGCGCATAGATATTTTTATAAAGGCATGAATCTCTACTAACCTTTGGCTTTCATCATCTGCTTATTCTCTTTTGAGCCGATAGTGCAACAGTCTGCTCTTTCAGTATTTTTCGAATTTCATTGTTAAACCACTATCTTTTATGTCCTTAATCCACATACAAGGCGCATACTTCTCCAAAGCACGATTTATAATCCACTGTAACTTTGCCCATAATTCTTCTACATCCATCATACTTTAACTAAATGATACCAATTCATTGTTTAAGTGAGATGCTGACAACTGCTTGTCCACTCTTTGTAGCCTTCTATGCTGATTTACTAACTTTAGTAACCATAGTCGCTATGATGACCTCATGATCGCTATTCCTCATTTGTATACTGACACCATCAATAACATCAGGTCTGTTTGTAGTTACAAGGTCTAAAACATTTCCATTGTGTGTGGGGTTTCGAACTCACTGCTCCAGATAGCTTTGGAAAATGTGTTCGAAGGAACTTTGCAACACTTTCTGTCTATAGACCCTTGCAGTGAATCCACGGACATCACAGTCTATACTCAGTAGGCTGAAGTCACCTCCAACTTGTATTGCATAATCTGGGTATTTATGCGCTACTGACTGCAGAATTTCTTTGAATGACTCTAAAACTGTTGCAGTGGAATTGGGTGATTCGTAAAAGCACCAAAAAATTAACTTGAATCCACCTAGGTCTGTTATATACAAGCAGATAACTTCAATGTCACATTCAAACTCAACCTCAATAGAGACTTCTCTTTTTTTTCAATGGCAATGAACACTCCCCCTCCTATGGTTTATAGTCTGTTTTTGTGCTATAAGTTACATGACTTGCTAAATATCGCAAATCTTTTCTAGCTCAGTTTCAGCCAACTCCCAGTCACAAGAATAATTTGAGCACAAGAAGTTTCCTGGTGGGCAGTAAATTCAGGAACTTTGTTACAAATACTTCGACAACTTTATGATAAAATTTGGACAGTGTCTTTACTCTGAATGTGGTCCGATTTCTCTATCTGCTTATAGTCTGGCAAGTGCTCATCAGAGTACCTCAAACTGCCTGCTAGCCTAGCCTATAACGAGTGAAGAGTACCAAACTTTAGTTTAGTAAGGCATGGCTGAAAAGTACTGACACAAATAATTTACAGAAGAATGGAAAACTCTGTATAGGCTGACCTTGGGGATGACCAGTTTGGATTCCAGAGAAATTCTGGAGAACACAAGGAAATACTCCTGTTGTGACATATCTTAGAAGGTTAGTATTTGTAGGTTAGAGAACACTTTTGACACTGTCAACTACAATCCTCTCTTTTAAGTTTTGAAGATAGCATAAGTAGAATACAGAGAGTGAAAGGTTATATACAACTTGTAAAGAAACCAGACAGCACTTACAAGAGTCAAAGATCAGGAAAGGGAAGCAGTGGTTGAGAAGGGAATAAGACACGGTTATAGCCTATCTCTGATGTTATTCAACTTGCACATTGAGCAAGCAGTAAAGGATAAAAAATTGGTGAAGGAACTGAAGTTCTGGGAGAAGAAATAAAAACTAGAGGTTTTTCATTGATATTGTAGTTCTGTTACACCAGCAAAGGACTTGGAAGTGCAGTTGATTGGAAGGTACAATATCTTGAAAGGAGGATATATGATGAACATTAACAAAATCAAAATGAGAGTAATGGAATATAGTCAGTTTAAATCAGATGATGCTGAGGGTAGTAAATTAGAAAATGAGACACCGAAAGAAGTTGATGAGTTGTGCTATTTGGGTAGTGAAATAAAGGATGACAGGCAAAGTAGGAAGAATATATAAGATGTAACATGGCAACGACAAGCAGTGTTTTTCTGAAGAAGAGAAATATGTTAACACTGAATATACATTAGGTGTTAGGGAGTCTTTCCTGAAGAGAATTCTCTGGTGTGTAACTTTGTATGGAAGTGAAATGTCAACCATAATCAGGTAAGACAAGAGTAGAATGGAAGCTTTTGAAACATGGTGCTACAGAAGATGCTGAGTCATAGATGGTTAGATCACGTAACTAATGAGAAGGAATCAAAACTAATTGCAAAGAAAACGGATTTGTGGCATAACTTGAAGGGATTAGTTCATAAGACACTTTCCAAGACATCAAGGAATTGTCAGTTTAGTGTTGGAGGAAGTGTGGGGGTAATAATTGCAGAGGGAGACCATGAGATGAACACAACAAGCAGACTCACAAGTATATAAGTTGCAGTAATTATTTGGAGCTTGCACAGGATAGAGTAGCATGGAGAGCTGCATCAAAGCAGTCTTTGGACTCAAGGCAATAACAAAAACAAAGGTTCCTGCAGCTGATGGTGTTAATAATTAGATCCGGATTATTTGGCAACAGGGAAGTGTGATTGTAGTTTCATTCTACAGGTAGCTGACAATTTTGTTTTCATTCAGTGAATAAATGTGGGACGGAAAATGTTTAGTATCACAGTTGAATGAACCCATGGTGTTCACAGTTAGTACTTTCTTTCTTTAATGCAACCATTATAATGTAATGAGTGTAAAAATAGTACAACAAAGTTTCAAATTTAGGAAGCAAATGAATAATTGCATTGAGTAAGAAACATTTGAAAAATAATTTAGGAAGCAAATGAATAACTGCATTGAGTCAGAAACATTTGAAAAATATTACTATTTTAATTGAATGAAGATAACAAGCAAAATTTTAACATTAATAATGGAATCCTAAATGAAAGCATGAGTACAGTGCAGATTTGTGGAATGAAACGTCCAGGATTTTATATTACAGCAGAAATAGCCATGTTGTAAAAACTGGCTTTGTGAAATAGTAATAAATAACTACTTGATCATGTTGGAAATCCATCATAAGGAAATGCTGCGTAGTTGAGCTAAGAGTACTTGACAGGTAAAGTGACTTTCAAGCTTATGATGGACAATTCATTTCTAAACAGTGTGGAGTACAGTCTGAAACAAACAATAAATTCTTCTTCATAGCCATACAAAAAAGTTTAATTGACTAATTTCAGAGTGGCAGTTGAGATAATGTGTTTAACACTTAACCATGAATTATAAAGTACAATTGTAAGAGTTACATCACATGTACAGATTAGAGGTGGGCTTGATCAATATTTTTGAGAAATTGAATATTTTTGTGTGGAAGTACACATTTCTTACTCTGTCATGTAATTTATAATAATCTAAGTTACTTGGTAACATTTTACACATGGACTAGTAATAGAGTATCAACAGACTGTCCAAAACCTTCACTGAACAGCTGAGGATAATACAGGGTGTATCAAAAAGAATCATCTGATTTGCCATATCTATACTTCTGAAACTAATAAACATGTACAGTGGATTTGGTTTTTTGATGAATGGGACACTCAAAAAGATTATTTTCATACATTTTCATGGATTTTCAATATGCCCCCCTTGATATGCGTTGCATATCTCAATGCAGTATTCAAATTTTTCCAACACTGCAGCAAGCATGCCTTGAGCTTCCGCAGCTGCTGTTATGTGATGTCTCGGTTCATTAATTGTTGTTGGCAACAGCGATATATAAACAGAGTCTTTTATAAACTCCCACAAGAGATAATAGCACCACGAAGTGGCCGTGCAGTCTGAGGTGCCATGTCATGGATTGCGTGGCCCCTCCCACCAGAGGTTCGAGTCCTCCCTCAGGCATGAATGTGTTGTTGTCCTTAGCATAAATCAGTGTAAGTTAGTTTAAGTAGTGTGTAAGTCTAGGGGTCAATGACCTCAGCACTTTGGTCCCTTAGGAATTCACACACATTTGAACAAGAATTAATCACATACAGTCAGGTCCAGTGACCTTGGAGGCCAGTAATGTAAGGCTGAATCATTTGGCCCAGTGTGACCGATCCATCATTCAGTAATCTTTTGATTTAAAAATTGCTGCACTTACAGATGGCAGTGTGGTGGTGCCCCATCCTGTTGGTAAATGAAGTCATTCGAATCATCTCCAACTCTGAGAAAAGAAAGTTCCCAAGCATATTGAGATATGTGCTTCCTGTAACAGTGTTCTTGGCAAAGAAAAATGGACCATACATCTTTTCCCATAAAACTGCACAAAACACATTAAATTTTGTAGAGTCCCTCTCATTTTGCATCATGTGGTTGTTCTGTACCACATATTCTCACATTATTGTGGTTTACCTTTCCTTTTAAATGGAATGTACCTTGTCAATAAACACTAAGTGCGGAAGAAAATTGTATCCTCCATCTTGCCAGGAACGAAATTATAGAATTCCACACATTGTTGTTTGTCACCTTCATGAAGAGCTTGCAGTAGCAGAATTTTGCATGGTTTCATGTGTAAATGTCGACGCAACACATGCCAGATGGACATCAAGGGGCATGTTGAACAGTCGAGCTGCATGGCGAAAGGATTTCTGCGAACTCCTTGTGAAACTTTGGTGGATGTGTTTGACATCTGTGTCAGACACGTGGGGATGGCTCAGTGACTTGCCTTTACACAAACTAAGTGTTTCTTGGAATTGGTCATGCCATCATCTAATGCTCTGTGCTGCAGGAGGATCCACACCATACCTAGTACGAAAGTTACGTTGAACAGTTATCACTGCCCCGCACTACACCAAACGTAGAACACAAAATGCTTTCTGTTGACCCACCACCATTTTTACTAGAAATGAAGTGGGCACACACTGCTGCTATATAGCGGGAACAATGTAAAACTCAAGAGTTTGCTGTCTCCAACAGTACGTTGCTCATGCACATATATTAAATAAGATATAGTTATATATAAAGTGACTTACCGAACAAAAGCGCTGGCAGGTCGATATATATAATTTTTCCCACGTGGAATGTTTCCTTCCATTATATTGATAAGATATAGTTATGATTTTGTGAGATCAGATGATTCTTTTTGATACACTCTGTACATTGACAGAGACGTTAATAAAAGCAACAAACTTTTGGATGTTTGTTGTTGTTTTCTTTTTTGGATCATGTCTGACTTACTTCAAAAAACTTAACAAAATAAAAATGGTAGCGAATTTTAATGTCTTGACAGAATAAGGGATAATCTGGATGAGAAAGGACAATGTCGAGAAAATAGGGGGCAGTTGCTTTGCTTACCTGGGCCTCAGCCGGAAGTGTACTAATGGCTCTGGAATAGGTTTTTGAGGTGCACCTGTCATCCGACTTTCAGGGCCACCAATGAAGAGTATATCTTTCTCCTTTATCTTTGTCCACTCTACTGGACGTTTACACATGTGTTCCATTATTTCCTGTTTTCTCTTCCATTCTGTTTGTTGTTCTTCATGCCTGTAGTATGCTACCTGTGTGTACATGCAGTGGCATGTAACATAGTAGTAAGAATTTAAACTGAAAACTTCAAGAAATCCATTGGTAAAATGGTATTCTACTTGCCGTTGTTCTGATTCTTCCAAAATAATAATCATTTTCTTTTGTTTTTGCCTCCTTGTCCTTTCCACGTTTTCGTGCATGTTCCATTGTTTGTCTCTCTGCATATTGCTGAATCATAAAAGAATTAAGTTCAACATTTTATGAAGATCTCTATAAGCCAGACACATAAAAAAGTCCCAATCAAAACATTCAAGTTAACAGATTGCAGAAAGTCTCTTTACAGAGACCTACCTTTTTCTTTTTGATTGTTCCTCAAAGATGTAAATGCCAAAGTGAAAAAATTAAAGCATATACAGTAAATGACTGAAGTAGTTAACCAGCAATAAATATAAATAATTAACCAGATAAAAAATAGATGTATTCCTGTTAACAGTTAACTGATTTCTTTCAATACCACAAATCTTTGCACGAATATTCTCTTTAAAGAAACAAGAAATTAATGCTGGTCAAAATCCACAAGTTCATGCAACTATTACAGCACACTTTTTCATATAACTATTTTTGCATTCAAGATGGTATATACTCCCAGCCAGATGGTCTAGTATTAGGGAATTGCATGCTAGGATCCTTGGCCAACATGTTCATTAATAATTAATCAAATTTTTGAAAAGTTTAAGTGGACAGGAGACAAAGTCGTTTATTATGAAGGTTCCATAGATGACACATTAGTCCTGTTAATTCAAAGCTAAATAGTATGCCTGATAAAATGAAATTCACTACTGAAATCTAAATAAATAACTTCATTAAATGCTTAGATTTAAAATAAAGAAAAAGTTCAGTGCAAAACATTTGGAATTTTTGCTAACCAGCCACTGCAGACACATTAACCAGTATCAAAATACATACAGAAGAACTAGGTGAGCTGACTATTCTCTCCACACCTAAATCTAACTTAAAACATCCACAACTTTCACCTCATAATCACTTTAAGTCAAGTGAAAATCTGCTAACAAATTGATTTCCTTTCTCTTCTCAGGATACAATATATACTCATTCAAAATGGGACAAACTGAAATTTCTACACCACAGATATCATTATCAGATGGAATCTTCACGTCTGAGATGAAAGGCTCTGTCATATTCATGTACAGGGTCAGCTTTAGGATTACTAATCCACAAGTGTAGTGTTTTGGGCCTATCTCTGAATTAACAGCCAACAGTGCAGCATTTAAAATTTATTATTACTAAACTATATAACATTTTGCTATACAATTTGCAATGTAATGAACTGATGATATTAAACAAAACAAAAAGAACTGAAAGCATTATGGTATTAAACACAAATTAATAACATCACTATGAACACGTATATTTTTAAAAATGGGAATAAAATTGTGGCTCATATCCATACAAAAAACAGTAATCCAATTAACAACATGTATAAGGAAATGTGCATGTTATGCAAATGCAAAATAACAAAAGCAGTTTAACAACAAAATAAATTTTACTCACATTTATTGCAAATACTTTATTTTTCCAAATAATTACCCTTAAAATGAAAGTTTTGTATGATTTTATGGGCTTATCGGTTTGTGCCTACATTTCATACTAATGAAGCTTCTGAGTAAATCAATCTAAATTACTTGATAAATTTCTTTATTCTATGATTCTGGTTACTGTCATCATCAGATTAAAGGAACTTAAAGAGCAACAGGCCTTTGTTATATAATATGAAGCTACAAAAGATTAAAACTTGAAAGTAAAAAAATATTTTTAAAGTTCACTTACCAAAACCTAGAACTTACAAAACAATGTTCAGTGTCAGTATTAAAACGTTATCAACTAACAATCTGGTTCACAAAACTATACAAAGCTGTAAATTCTGGCTGCCATGTGGTGCTAGTGTGGAAGTCATAGTCTTTAAATTTTATTAATTTTATTTTTCTTTCTTTTTTTATCCACTTCACTTGTATGAACAGACATACAGTCCTTAAACTACAAACATTCAAAGTCAGGTAATAAAAAACATGATACAGATGACTATAGTTGCATAAAATTTAGATTTTCAGATGGCGACAATCCATGTGCAGTTCATCTAAACTTTACAACCAGTATTCATTGAATTCATTACACAATAATATCTATAAAACAGCTACTTTCTTTTCTTTGCTGTTATTGCATCCTCCTCATGTCATGTTGGTGGGGGAGAGCTGCCAGCCGATAGTTTTACGATAGAGATAAAGGATGCAAAATTAAAAGCATTTTTAAAATGTCTGAGACAATGGTTGAATGATGCTAATTAGAGAAAATACTTTATTGTTGGTCTTGGTATGTTCAAAACTAAAATAAAAAACTTAACAAGCAAAGCTAAAAGAAAAAAATAAACAGATATTTGAGGCAATGATGTACATTAAAAAGGAGCACTGTACTTTCACTAAGAAGTTGAAGGGCCTGCACTGGGTAAAAAAGTTATGTGGAGATTAAACATTGGATGTTCTGGAGGGGGGGGGGGGGGGGGGGGGGAGGGTGTGGATGTAATGATATGAGATCTATCTATGGAAATGAAGGTAGGTGTTTGGATCGATAGTGGGAAGACAGAAAGGGAGAGGAGTTTGGTTGGCGGACAGGGATGGGTAAAGATTGAGAGGGAAGTAAGGTGAAGGAGAGTAGGAGCCCTGGTGTGGAGTGAGAGAGTAAATAATGGGGTGATTGGAACTCAGCTTTTAAAAGACAGTGGTGACAGAGGTGAAAGATGTGGGTGAGGAGGGATGGGAATTTGATAATAAGGCATGTGGGGGAACATAAATGGCTGCAGAAAGCACGGTGGAGTGCATGAAGCTCAAGGATTTAGAGAGGCTGATAGAACTTGGATGGAGCGGATATCTGAGCAGCATTTGCATAGGAGAAGATGCGTCAGATTAAGATTGTGTACGTGTGAAGGATGTGAGGGGGGTGCAAACCCCAAGTTTTGCCAGTTATTTGTTTAAGTGTTTTTTTTTTCTATAGTGGGGCTTCTGTTGAGTGGTTAGTAGATGGGAGATACATGTTAGCTGGTAATCAATTGTTAGTCAGAGGTATTTTAGTGTGTTATTTAACTGGATAGGATGGCTGTAAATAGTAAGGTAGAAGTCATGGTAGTAGAAGCTATAAGTGGTTTGTTCTATACTTATTGCCCAGGTTTTGGAAGGTTTGAAGGTGATGGGTCATTGGTTGCACAAGGTGGTGAACTGTCTGAGGTGGTTTTCTGGAGTGTAAGGTAGAGGGATGGGAAAGCAGTGCCATCAGCATAATGAAGGAGTTGGACTGCTGGAGGTGGTTTAGACATCAGCAGTGAAGAGGTGATAAAGTGTATGAGAGAAGATGTAACCTTGGGCCACACTTGCAGTAGAATGAAAGGCATGGCAACTGGTATTGTTAATAGTAACAAAGGGTGGACGATTAGATAGGAAGGATGCAATAAGGTAGACATAGTCAACTGAAAATGTGTGAGTTTGGAGTTTGAAAAGGATATTGGAATGCATTAATTTTCCCTGAGGGCATACACCTTTACTGTATGGTTAAATGAAGATGGTGTCCTCTTGGGTAAAATATTCTGGAGATAAAGTAGTCCCCAAGGCAGATTTCTGGGTGGGGACTACTCAGGAGGATGTTGTTATCAGGAGAAACAAAACTGGCACTCTATAAATTGGATCGTGGAATGCCAGATCCCTTAATTGTGTATGTAGGTCAGAAGATTTAAAAAAGGGAAATGGATAGGTTAAAGTTACATACAGTAGGAAGTAGTGAAGTTCTGTGACAGAAGGAACAGGATTTCTGGTCAAATACAGGGTTGTTGTTGTGGTCTTCAGTCCTGAAACTGGTTTGATGCAGCTCTCCATGCTACTCTATCCTGTGCAAGCTTCTTTATCTTTCAGTACCTACTGCAACCTACATCCTTCTGAATCTGCTTGGTGTATTCATCTCTTGGTCTCCCTCCACGATTTTTACCCTCCACACTGCCCTCCAATACTAAATTGGTGATCCCTTGATGCCTCAGAACATGTCCTACCAACCGATCCCTTCTTCTAGTCAAGTAGTGCCACAAATTACTCTTCTCCCCAATCCTATTCAATACCTCCTCATTAGTTACTTGATCTACCCATCTAATCTTCATCATTCTGCTGTAGCACCACATCTTGAAAGCTTTTGTTCCCTTCTTGTGTAAAATATTTATCGTCCACGTTTCACTTCCATACATGGCTACACTCCATACAAATACTTTCAGAAACGACTTCCTGCACTTAAACCTATACTTGATGTTAACAAATTTCTCTTCTTCAGAAATGCTTTTCTTGCCATTGCCAGTCTACATTTTATATCCTCTCTACTTCGACCACCATCAGTTATTTTGCTCCCCAAATAGCAAAACTCCTTTACTACTTTAAGTGTCTCATTTCCTAATCTAACTCCCTCAGCATCACCCAACTTAATTCGACTACAATCCATTATCCTCATTTTGCTTTTGTTGATGTTCATCTTATATCCTCCTTTCAAGACACTATCCATCCCGTTCAACTACTCTTCCAAGTCCTTTGCTGTCTCTGACAGAATTACAATGTCATCGGCGAACCTCAAGGTTTTTATTTCTTCTCCATGGATTTTAATTCCTACTCCGAATTTTTCTTTTGTTTCCTTCACTGCTTGCTCAATATAGAGATTGAATAACATCAGGGACAAGCTACAACCCTGTCTCACTCCCTTCCCAACCACTGCTTCCCATTCATGTCCCTCGACTCTTATAACTGCCATCTGGTTTCTGTACAAATTGTAAATAGCCTTTCGCTCCTTGTATTTTACCCCTGCCACCTTCAGAATTTGGTTATAAATACATAATCAAAGGAGTAATGCAGGAGTTGGTTTAATAATGAATAAAAAAAATAGCAACACAGATAAGCTACCATGAACAGCACAGTGAATGCATTATTGTAGCCCTGATAGGCATGAAGCCCATGGCTACCAAAGTAGTACAAGTTTATATGCCAACTAGGTCCACAAATGATGAAGAGATAGAAGAAATGTATCATGAGATAAAATAAATTATTCAGATATATAAGGCAGATGAAAATTTACAACATGGGGGACTGGAATTCGACAGTAGAAAAGGAAGAGAAGAAAAATTATTAGGTGAATATGGACCGGGTACAAGAAACGAAAGAGGAAGCCACCTGGTAGAACTCTGCACAGAGCATAACTTAATCATAGCTAACACTTGGTTTACGAATCATGAAAGAAGGCTGTATATATGGGAGAGACCTGGAGACACTGGAAGGTTTCAGATTGATTATATAATGGTAAGACAGAAATTTAGGAACCAAGTTTTAAATTGTAAGGCATTTCCAGGGGCAAATGTAGACTTTGATCACAGTTTATTGGTTATGAACTGTAGGTTAAAACTGAAGAAACTGCCAAAAGCTAGGAACTTAAGGAGATGGGACCTAGATAAACTGAAAGAACCAGATGCTGTAGAGAGTTTCAGAGGGAGTGTTAGGGAATAATGGACAAGAACATAGGAAAGGACTACAGTAGAAGAAAAATGGGTAGCTTTGAGAGAAGAAATAGTGAAGGCAGCAGAAGATCAAGTAGGTAAAAATATGAGGCTAGTAGAAATCCTTGGGTAACACAAGGGATACTGAATTTACTTGGTGACAAAATATAAAAATCCAGTAAATGAAGCAGGCAAAAAGGAATACAAACATCTCAAAAATGAGGTCGACAGGAAGTGTAAAATGGCTAAGTAGGAACAGCTCGAGGACAAATGTAAGGATGTAAAAGCATATATCACTAGGAGTAAAATAGATACTGCCTACAGGAAAATTAAGGAGACCTTTGGAGAAAAGAGAACCCCCTGTATGAACATCAAGAGCTTAGATGGAAAACCAGTCCTAAGCAAAAAGGGAATGCAGAAAGGTGGAAGGAGTATGTAGAGGCTCTATGCCACAGAAATAAACTTGAGGGCAATATTATGGAAATGGAAGAGGAGGTAGATGGAAGATGAAATGGGAGATATGGTACCGCATGAAGAATTTGACAGAGCACTGAAAGAACTAAGTTGAAACAAGACCCCAGGAGTAGACAACATTTCATTAGAGCTACTGATAGCCTTGGGAGATCCAGCCATGACAAAACTCTTCCATATGGTGAGCAAGATGTATGAGACATCTGAAATACCCCCAGCCTTCGAGAAGAATGTAATACTTTCTATTCCAAAGAAAATGTGTGCTGACAGGTGTGAGAATTACAGAACTATCAGTTTAACGAGTCACAGTTGCAAAATACTAATGTAAATTGTATGCAGACGAATGGAAAAGCTAGAAGAAGCTAACGTCAGGGAAGATCAGTGTGAATTCTGTAGAAAAGTAGGAACACAACTGTCAATACTGATCCTACGACTTATCTTAGAAGAGAATTTAAGGAAAGACAAACCTACATTTATAGTATTCGTATACTTAGAGAAAGCTTTTGACAATGGAATAGTCTCTTTCAAATTTGAAGGTGGCAGGGATAAAATACAGTGAGTGAAATGCTATTTACAACTTGTACAGAAACCAGATGGCCGTTATGAGAGTCTAGCAACACGAAAAGGAAGAAGTTGTTCAGAAGGGAGTGAGACAGGGATATAGCCTATCCCCAATGTTATTCAATCTGTATATTGAGCAAGCAGTAAAGAAAACAAAAGAAAAATTTGGAGTAGGAATTAAAATCCATGGAGAAGAAGTAAAAACGTTGAGGTTTGCTGATGACATTGTAGTTCTGTCAGAGACAGCAAAGGACTTGGAAGAACAGTTGAATGGAACGGACAGTGTCGTCAAGAAAAATGAGGATATCTGAATGTAGTAGAATTAAATCAGTTGATGCTGAGGGAATCAGATTAGGAAATGAGACACTTAAAGTAGTAGATGTGTTTTGCTATTTGGCCAGCAAAATAACTGATGGTGGTCGAAGTAGAGAGATATAAAATGTAGACTGGCAGTGACAAAGAAAGCATTTCTGAAGAAGAGAAATTTGTTAACATCGCGTATAGATTTAAGTCTGTTCTGAAAGTATCTGTTTGTACTGTAACCATGTATCGAAGTGAAACATGATGAAAAACAGTTTAGACAAGAAGAGAATAGAACCTTTTGAAATGTGGTGCTACAGAAGAATGCTGAGGATTAGATGGGTAGATCATGTAACTAATGAGGAGGTACTGAATAGAATTGGGGAGAAGAGTAATTTGTGGCACAGCTTGACTAGAAGAAGGGATCAGATGGTAGGATACATTCTGCGGCATGAAGGGATCATCAGTTTAGTATTACAGTGAAGTGTGGAGGATAAAAATCATAGAGGGAGACCAAGAGATGAATACACTAAGCAGATTCAGAGGGATGTAGATTGCAGTAGTTATTTGGAGATGAAGAGGCTTGCACAGGATAGAGTAACATGAAGAGCTGCATCAAACCAGTCTTTGGACTGAGGACCACAACAACAACAATGTTTATAGGCTTTCTCCATATCAAGGGAGACAAAAATAAAGGACTTTTGGGTGCTGGGTTTATGATAAATGCAATACTGGTTTACAAGAATGAGGTTATGTTCATTCAGGTGTTGTTTAATGTGTCAGGAGAGGATGGATTCAGAAATCTTACTGAACACTGATGTGAGACTGATGTGACAGTAAGAGGACATATCATCAGTGGGGTTTATGCAGTTGAGGAAAAATAGTATTTTTGAAGTTTTCCACAGTTCAGGATAATAACCTGGGGAGAGGACAGCGTTCTAAAGGGTGTCAAAAGTGACGAGAAAGGAGAGGGGTATTCATTTAGGTGTCGACAGGTATTGCAGTCATGACTATATGAAGTGTTGCATTTTTGATGAAGGCTTTTTTTTATCTTGTGGGTGTATTTAGTTCTGTCTGTGGTATATTTTTCATTTAGTGGAAGCTAGGAGCCAATGATGAAACAGTGATATTTGTGTATTCACAGAATGTGGGGAATAATGAGTAATCAAAATGAGGGTCATATGGAATGGAGAAGATGTCAAACAGATCCAATACAAAGTACTTGGTTTTGCTCAGGTTGTTAGGTAGAGGATGGTTGTTTTGGAGGAACATATAGTGTGGGACAAGATTACTGCCAGTGAGTCGATAGTCGATGGAATGCTTTCCAGTTCTTGGAACAGTTAATGGTGAGTGTAGTGCTGCATCTGGTGCATGTCTGGTGTCGACCCCACATGTTATTTTAATATTTAATAAATTGATGATGTGTCTCCATACTTGCCAGTGATGTAGGAGTGTATCCTGCTCACAAGTCCATAGAAAGGAGAGGTATGAGAGATGGGATTCTTTGAGGAGAAGTAGGGCTTGTTGGGTGGAGGGGGAAGCTGGGGCGATGAGAATGGTAGGGATGTGGGCAGAAACTGTGTTTGACATTGTCTGCTGCCAGAAGAATGTGACATGAGGAATGTCATCAGGCTGCTGGAAGTTTTGTATGTGGCTTCCAAAGTGGATAGTTATGGATTCCTCATAGGTGTCGTCTTCGGTAACCCTTGGATGGATATTGAGATGGGGTGCATGAGGAAGAGTTTGTTTATAGGGGATGATGAATAGAATGGGTAGGTGGTCACTTCCCAGTGGATCAGTGACTGCTACAGTGAGGGGTCTCAGGTTGTTGGGAGAAGCTAAGACTATATATGGAGTGGTGTTACTTTCAGGATAGGTGTTCTGGAGGTTGAGGACAATGTCCTCTTGGGGGGAGTCTGTACACTGATGCCACCACTGAAATTCTGCAGAGGACTTGCTGTGGATGTTAAATTCAGCAGCAATAACATAGCTCGAAAAGGTACAGTTGATTAAGGTGAGAAGGCACAGGAAATGGGGTGATTAGATCATATGTAGGAGGTGGTGCATGTCATTGTTGAGGTTTTGGAGAAGAGGACAAGTATAAGGTGTTCAATGGCAGTGTTGCATAAGGGTTGTGGCTGAACAGCAATGTTCTTTTGGTGGCCAACTTCAACCCCACCTCCTGTCAGAAGAAGGGGATTACCTATGCAACTGAGGATACAGGTAGAGATTTGGATGATGTGAGGGGTTTGGGTGAAGGTCTCATTTAATAGAGTATCATGGATTTTGTATTGGACATGGTATGCATAAATAGAGGTTTATTTGTTGGGAGGGAATCAATGTTATGGAATAGGATGTTGTAGTACTGCTGCCCCATGACAACTGATAGGAGTGGATGAGTGAGTGAAGTCTAGAGCAGGTTTAAACTACGGTGTCAGGACAGGTGACGACAAAGTGGACCTGCTTGTGAGAGTAGGTGGCTTGGGTACCGAGATGAAAGACAAAGTGGGCACAAAGGGAGATTTTTTGGAGGGTGTGTGGACATTAGAATGGATGGATGTTCTCGTGGACAATCGTCATGAATTTTATGAAATCTTCAGCAGCGGGGATATAGATGGAGGGAACTGTTGGGATGAATAGGTTTGTCAATGGAGCAGATCAGACCTGTATGTTCAGACTTGGTAGGTTGGGGCTATGTTTTGCATTTTGGACTGTAGTTGGGTTGGGAGTCACTGTAGGTACCGCAGGTACGAGGGGAAGTTACGTTACAGCATTGTTTAAGGAAATGAGAGGCTTTACAGTGTGGACAGGTGGGTGAGTTTTTGCAATCAGCTGTGTGGTGATAATTGTAGCAGAGACAATTTTTGGCAGTGTTAAAACTGAGGATGTGATTTAGAAGATTCACCTTTGTGGCCCCAAGCTAGGAGACAAAAGATAATGCAGCGGATTTTACAGAGCAGGTAAGTAGGAAGTTGGGATTCTGGGCCTCTAGTAAGACTGTCTTTCCTTGGGATGATATTTCTGGAATTTTGAGTCTGAATTGGAGAGGATGAAAGCGTGGATGGTAGGGGAAGATGTTTCAAGGGGGAGGAGTTTTGTTCATGTATACATTGTGTCAGGTTGAGTTTGTGGTTTTTCTGGGTGTGGTGCTAGGAAAAGTGTGGGTCTTTTGGCATTTCTGAAGGCTGTTGGAGGGATGGATTGTTGTGGGATGCGAGGTGTCTGGATATGGCATTGTTGGGGTTTACCTATGAAATGTGCAGGTCCTTCAGCATGATTTTAGTCAGTTGGTGTGGTGTGACTTGTGATAGGAATGCTCATGAGATCAGGCATTGCTACTGCTGCTCAGAGGTTTGTTACTGTGAATGTGTGTGGCAGTGGTAAATGTAGTGGCAGGTGAGTCCTGGCTGAAAGAGAATTCATGTGGAGATGTGGGATGGAAGAGAGATGAATGGGGTTGCAGTTGTGGTGGGAAAGAACATTGTAGGTAGGGGAGGATAAACATAGAGTGGTGGGTGATAGGACATGCTTTATGTCATGACAGTGGGAGCAGGAGATTAGGCATTATAGATGAAAGACATGGTGGGACAATCCTTGATAGCAGATGGTCATGAGTGGGATTAAGAGGTGTTGGCGGCTACTGAAGCAGTGCCAAGGGTGACAACAATGGGCTGTGGTGGAGTAGTGAATGAAGGGGAAGTGGTCAGCAACGAAATGTCTTTGAGGTGACCGAGATTATAGCAGAAATGTCAGGGACAGTGAGGTATCAACAAAATGGTTCAAATGGCTCTGAGCACTATGGGACTGAACATCTATGGTCATCAGTCCCCTAGAACTTAGAACTACTTAAACCTAACCAACCTAAGGACAACACACAACACCCAGTCATCACGAGGCAGAGAAAATCCCTGACCTGCCGGGAATCAAACCCGGGGAACCCGGGCGTGGGAAGCAAGGAACGCTACCGCAAGGTATCAACAACAGCAGTAGACAAATGTGGCAGTGTGGTCTGTTGTGGTGTACCAGGACGGTATGTGCCCGGCTCACACCCCGCTTGCAGCTAGGAAAGCGTCATCCAGCTCTTTGCTGGTCAGTGGATAGGGACGTGAAGGCAGTATCAGTTGGTCTGCACATTCGTCTTACTTGATGGGCATTGCACTTCTTTCTCTGGGGTAACCTGAAAGATGATTCCTATGCAACGACAATGACAACAACCCACAAGGTGAGACGAGGTGGCCCATGGCAGATGATGAGAAACATGTAAGGGGAGTACACAGCAGATGATGATTAACAAACACAGAAGAACTGTCACAGACAAAACAAAGAAGACACACAATGGGTACAGCTTGTGAAGCATAGGTGAGTGGCGAGTGGATCCTACCAATCTACATACCACAGGGTGATTTTAGTTTTGTTTAAAAATGCCTCAAAGTTATAACAATTCTTAACATTGAAATATTTTTGGAAAGCATAAGCTACTCTTATTGTACTCCCTATTTATTTTGGAAATTCAGAGATGACATGTTGTTCACTATAGGTCTAATTGGATGGCCGTACTTATGTAACTTGATCTGTGAATGTAATTCCGGTAAAGATGGATTCATGATTTTCAGTCTCTTTATGACCCACCCTATCATCCTCAAATAAGAAGTTAGATGATTCAATCCTCTTTATTTTAATTCAGTCTAAAATGGGTCAACTGGACTCTTTTGTATTTCTGATTCGATTATCCCTGAAAAATTCCTCAGTCTTGTGGATGTAGTTCTCATGATGCTCAATTACTACTGTATTTCCTTTGGCTGCCATGGTGATGACTGCTCTCTTCTGTTTGAGCTTCTTGGTAAATCTACCAATGGTGCCTACATCCCTCCAATTATTTTTCAGCTAACTGCTGATGCTTATATAAGACCTTGTTGAGGTCAGCACTTACACTCCTGGAAATGGAAAAAAGAACACATTGACACCGGTGTGTCAGACCCACCATACTTGCTCCGGACACTGCGAGAGGGCTGTACAAGCAATGATCACACGCACGGCACAGGCGGACACACCAGGAACCGCGGTGTTGGCCGTCGAATGGCGCTAGCTGCGCAGCATTTGTGCACCATCGCCGTCAGTGTCAGCCAGTTTGCCGTGGCATACGGAGCTCCATCGCAGTCTTTAACACTGGTAGCATGCCGCGACAGTGTGGACGTGAACTGTATGTGCAGTTGACGGACTTTGAGCGAGGGCGTATAGTGGGGCATGCGGGAGGCCGGGTGGACGTACCGCCGAATTGCTCAACACGTGGGGCGTGAGGTCTCCACAGTACATCGATGTTGTCGCCAGTGGTCGGCGGAAGGTGCATGTGCCCGTCGACCTGGGACCGGACCGCAGCGACGCACGGATGCACGCCAAGACCGTAGGATCCTACGCAGTGCCGTAGGGGACCGCACCGCCACTTCCCAGCAAATTAGGGACACTGTTGCTCCTGGGGTATCGGCGAGGACCATTCGCAACCTTCTCCATGAAGCTGGGCTACGGTCCCGCACACCGTTAGGCCCGTCTTCCGCTCACGCCCCAACATCGTGCAGCCCGCCTACAGTGGTGTCGCGACAGGCGTGAATGGAGGGACGAATGGAGACGGTGTCGTCTTCAGCGATGAGAGTCGCTTCTGCCTTGGTGCCAATGATGGTCGTATGCGTGTTTGGCGCCGTGCAGTTGAGCGCCACAATCAGGGACTGCATACGACCGAGGCACACAGGGCCAACACCCCGGCATCATGGTGTGGGGAGCAATCTCCTACACTGGTCGTACACCACTGGTGATCGTCGAGGGGGACACTGAATAGTGCACGGTACATCCAAACCGTCATCGAACCCATCGTTCTACCATTCCTAGACCGGCAAGGGAACTTGCTGTTCCAACAGGACAATGCACGTCCGCATGTATCCCGTGCCACCCAACGTGCTCTAGAAGGTGTAAGTCAACTACCCTGGCCAGCAAGAATCTCCGGATCTGCCCCCCATTGAGCATGTTTGGGACTGGATGAAGCGTCATCTCACGCGGTCTGCACGTCCAGCACGAACGCTGGTCCAACTGAGGCGCCAGGTGGAAATGGCATGGCAAGCCGTTCCACAGGACTACATCCAGCATCTCTACGATCGTCTCCATGGGAGAATAGCAGCCTGCATTGCTGCGAAAGGTGGATATACACTGTACTAGTGCCGACATTGTGCATGCTCTGTTGCCTGTGTCTATGTGCCTGTGGTTCTGTCAGTGTGATCATGTGATGTATCTGACCCCAGGGAATGTGTCAATAAAGTTTCCCCTTCCTGGGACAATGAATTCACGGTGTTCTTATTTCAATTTCCAGGAGTGTATTTCTGTATACTTTTATTCATACACTTTTAACTGTTAATCAATCCTGCATTCACTATGGGAGTGATATTGTGCTTAAGATATTTGTGTAGCTATGCTGACTCAACACCCATCAAGTTCATCAGAGAGCTGATATAGGGGAAGGTGAGGTAAAGTGAGTAGATAGAAGCCTTGCCGCTTACGTGTTTTGAATATACTTATTACAAGATATCACACCAAACAGTTTTAGATCATAAAGAAAATAATGTATATGAACTATACACATTTTTGAAGACTTATGTAGTGACCACTTTTCCCTACCTAAGGTGTAGTGTGGCCAGTTCCTTTGGAACAGGATCCCATGTTTGCTGATCTGAAAAAAATACCAAGTGGTTTCAGTAAACTGTTTTCAATCGGACTTTTTTACTGGGTAAAATATTACAGAAACACAGGTGGTTTCCAACAATATAAATTAATTAAGTCAAAATCATCACAAAGGGATAGAATGACTGATGACAACTTTGTGACTGAAAGGGTAAAGAAATAAATCTGATCTGTAGTATTATGAGTGATGTAAGAAAGTGATTAACTCTTATTGGGGTAAAAACCTTGGGAACCTTACCCTATGAGTGGTGTGGCCACTTTTCCCTATTGGACGCCATGTTGACATTGGTGGTTCACAGATGTAGCTATCAAATTGAAAAACAACAAGTAACTTCATTTACAGGGCAAATGAAGATATTCAAATGTTGATATTGTAAACAGTATTACTCTATGTGAGGTAAAAAGAATGATATTAACAATGTGCCTTACATCAAATGACTGAAAATTAGAAACATTTTTGGTAAGAAATAGTGAAACAAGCTTTCTCTGTCAAACTCACTGACAACAGCTATGGTGCACATTGGAACTAGTTTGATCACTTCTAGGCAAGTAGGAGCACTATTCAGCGCAAAAAATATACAATGGCCATTTATCTCTCCCCATCCTCTCTATGTTTTGTGATGTCCTATGGTATTGGTGTAATAAACACCTGATTTTCTTCTAGTGCTTTTCCCTGATGTCATTCTGTTTCTCAAATCTTTGGGTAAAAAATAATAGTTTTAAAAATTGTCTGCCTCTTTATAAACATGAAAGGGACAGAAGGAAAGCAAAAAATAAAATTAAAGAAATTCGAGGGAATGACCTCCATACCAGTGTTGCCTGGCAGCTAGAACTTAACAGATTTGTAAAATTTTGTGAGGTAGTGACAGCCTAAAGTAGGTATAGATTGCTGATACTGACATTGAACCTGGTTTTGCAAGTTTTAAATTTTGCTGAGCAAATTTCTACAAATATCTTTAAAGATTAAACAAAGACCTCTCACTCCTTATATTCCTTTAATCCTAACTGAAAAAATCTGATGAGGGCAATAGCTGAAATGTCCTAAAAGAACTTTATGAAGCAATCTAGACGTCTTTATTCACAAAAAAACTCCAGGAGCCATTCTTTTGAAAGTCTCGGCAACTTTGTTAATTGAAATGCCACACACTTGTCTGGGTGCCAAAGCAATGCAGGGTTTGAAAGGTGAATGCTGGGTAACTCACTCTGACCACTGAAAAATTCAGTTGAATAAGTGTCTTATGACTTAATGATAATAAAAAGTCCTGCAGCACAATATTAGACTAAAGACAATTTGATTTTAAATTTCTGTGGTGTGGACCTGCAAGCTGAAGGTTACTTTGCATGAATATGATCCTGTGCAAAGGTGTGTTAATGAGACTTCATCAAGTCTACTAGGCTGGAAGAAGTGCATCATGATTTTACAATTGCTTTTATTGGCCACAGTTTGTTATTGATCACCTTGTGCCACCCTTAGTTCCATAGACACGTTATGGAACCTGTCAGGAATGACATCATGCCATACAAAGGGCTAGCTCAATGGATCACACTGTAGAGTACATGCCTTTTTGAATTATGGCACTTCTTCCTCCTACCTTTGCAAATGGAGAAGAGCATCCTGGACATTTTGAACTGTTTTGTCTGCTGGGTACAGATGTTGGCTTGTCTACAGAGCACTTTGAGAATTGAGCATATGTGGAATTTAAGCCTGATAACAGTCATCCTGGCTCTGAGTATAGGCTCAGCTTGAAGTTTGTGCTGTAAACAACCGAGATCAATCTCACGACTCTGTGGTGTACTGAACGTAATATTCTCAAGTACGGTGGTCGTAATTATCCATAGATTATGTAACCATAATCTATCCAAGAGCATATGAAACTTGCATAAAACTAAAGCCATCTGAATTTGTCTGGACCCCACCCTTCTTCTTCCCATTCAAACACTTCGTGACTTCAAGTGCCTTAAGGGCTCTTTACTTTTAACTCCCTTAGATGCGAACGCCATAACAGTTTCTCGTCAATACACCTGCAACACAATCAAGGCATCCTGCAAAATATGTCAAACTGGCATGAACTATGCTACGTATTGGGGCTGGAAGTCATTAGTTTTTCAGCGCAACTGCATAAAGCAGGTAGGAACAACGTCATACTGTATATACGATTTTATATCCAGAAATCGAAACTGAATGTTTTTTTTTTTTTTTTTTTTTTTTTTTTTTTTTGGGGGGGGGGGGGGGGGGGGAGGAAATCATGTTGTGTGTCGTGTTAGAAGGAGAAACGACAGCGGAAAGATTAATCGTTACATAATATCACTGCTCGCGTCAGCGGCATCCCACGACTGTTACTAGAAGAAGGAATCGATGGGTTCAGGAATACCATACACAACGCTATGCAGGGTCGCAACGGCTCCATGCGATTGGCGCCCAAGAGGACAGACGTGTTGTTCGTTCCACAGTGCACGATCGTACAGCCTTGCTGTGTGCTTTGCGTCAGGAAGTAGATTTCCTGTTCTCTATCTCTGAGATAGTCATGTCATTACCTTTAAACAATACGACACAATTTTGCAAATAGCAGTGATACAGAGCAGTTTGTTATCTTGGCCAGAATATTCTTCAGATCTCTCACCCTACAGACTGGCTGAGAGCTGGTGACAGACTGTCGCACTACCGCTCGCCAGCCTCTATGATCACAGAGATGAAGCAGCATGGAATGTCCCGTATCTGTGTGCAAACTCAGTTTGAATCAATGCCCAGTCAGGATAGAGTCGTTGTTGCTGCCAGAGGTGGCAGTTCTGTGTACTAAATTTAGCACATTCTATACAACGGCGTATCAACCGGGTGAGGGGGGCGGCAGGAGGGTCAGTGCACCCCCCTCCCCCCCCCCCCCCCCACTTCAAACTCTGGGGGAGTGAGATACGGTTTCTGTCCCCCCTCCCCAAATTCACTTGGACTTTTATTTGATCTAGAGGCAGAGCCAGTGAGTGGACTATGCTGCTGTCAATTAATACGGGATCAGTATTTTTGTTGGCAGCGATTTTTGCTTTTGCCTGAAGCATCTTATAACGCCTGCTGCATTCTGTCCTCTCCCTTCGTCCCATTTTTCAGTCTATGACTCCTAATGGAGGACAGCCTCTGTATGCATATTTAACAAATTCTGCATTGCACTTTCGAACAGTAGTTACCACGACCGGGGTCCTCAGTGCCGAGGGCACGGCTATGTCGTATAGGCCAACTACTGAATGGCTAGTGCGCCGAACTTAGGGGAGGAGCGCCAGACTTAGGCAGAAATCTTGACTATAAAAAATTGGTTTTGCTGTCCCCTTTACGTTGTTAACAGTTATCCTCCGAACCTGCGTTATAACGCACCTGTTCAAAACAAGTATTGTACTACCCTCGTTACCTACCGTTCGGTCCCCCTTGAATCTAAGTCCACATACGTTCGCAGATCTGCAGGTGGTGCAAAAATTTTTTTAATCAGTTTAGTCTCTTGGTCACGCAAGCACAGGCCACGAGCGGTCCTATCGAAAAACCGGGTCAACAATGTCCAAACAGCAGTGGGCACGCCTAACTTGGCTCGTCTCTACGACAATGTCCGGCGCAATCTACGAAAAATCCAACATTTCAGAAAATAAAAACAACGTGATAACCTAAATGTGATGAGACGCAGTATTCTAACACTCCCCCCCCCCCGTTCTCCCTCCCTTCACGACCACCATTACGTTCACTCCATAGCAACATCACTATGGTAACGAACGTGAAACCTGTACAGTTGTAGCCAGTGACTTTTCTCCGGTTTTCTATACGGAGATAAAGACACACGCGTTTGATTTGCAGGTTTAGAGGTGATATGAGTCAACCTTTGTGATGAAAGGTTATGTAATTACATTATATCGTTTATTCGTCATAAGTCTCCCAGCTCAATATTAATTGCTCTCAGAATTTCATTGAAGATCGTAAATGTAATTATATTCCGACATATCTGAGTGATACTTTTATGGGGAAAGGAAGGGGGGAGCTATGGCGTACCGAAAGCATTTGCAAAAAAATGTGAGTTATTTCCGATACAGTGGAAATGCTTTTGAGTTAAATGGGGCACCAAATCTCAATGCAAAAGCGACAAAACAGTGCCTGGGTTAGTTACTGGACTACTCAGAACGAGCTTGAGTATCCCTATCAGCGGGCAAAACAGGTCAGTCCCAAGGATTCAAGCAGGAAAAACCGAAGAAACGTTCCATAAATAATTAACAATGTTGGTGAGTAAGCATTCCCTACCACTACAACAAAGCAAGTAGAAAGTTCAGTCAACAAAGGTGTCGACAATCACTATTTAAATAAGTTAAACTCGTACAGAAAGGCGCAAACTACATACATATAACATCGTATCAAGAACTAAGGTGGAATAATTCTTGTAAGTTGCAAGAAAATTAACATTTGGTCGCATGCGTTTGTGCTTTGTGTAGTATTGCAAGAATCCCTCCATAACCCATGGCAGCTTGTCCTGAAATTAGGCATCATGACAGTGTACTCAGATCATCCTTCTACTACACAGCAAGAGAAAGCCCGCTGCTGTTGCAGGATCAGAAAAGTGAGACGTATGTTCCGAAACATTACTATGTTCCGAAAAATTACTATACAGCAAATTTTTATGAATTTCGTTGTTCATGATACGCAATGTAGCAACATTTCAGTATTAAAAATGTTTATTTATTTGACAAATACATAACACATTCATGATTTGATACACGCTGCTTTGTTTAGGCGCCCACATTTCTCATAGTCAAGCAATGCACTCAGTCAGTCGTGGCCGTTATTGCTTACATAATGTCTTTCATGGTAAAAATAGCCCTCAAGTTTGCTAAGGCATTACAGATAATTTTATCCTGAAGCTCAGTACACACTGATTTGTTGTCCAGGCTCACTACTGCAATTCGCTATGCCTGGCTCATAGACGCGGTATTATTGTTGAGGACTGTTTGTGGAAAGCTCTTTCTAGCTCTGCAACACAAAAGAACCCAAGCGGAAACCAAATTTTCAGTCATGTGGATCATTATTTTATATAAATGAGGTAAAGCTACATCCTTTACTGAAAATAGTTGGTTCGGAAAACGTTTTACTATTTGAGCACAAAAATTAAGAAAATACTGTTTTTTGGATTTGCGTGGGGTTTTTCTTTTTGCCATGCAAAGTTTCTCACGCGATTTCATGAAAAATTTGATATATTATAGCCGAACATTCGTGCTTCGCAGTGAAGTGGCTACCTTTTAGTTATTAGTCATAGGTTTAACTAAGTCTGTCAGTGAAGTACCATAACTCACTGAGCGTAATTTGAGGAATTTGCAGCGATGAA
Organism: Schistocerca piceifrons; assembly: GCF_021461385.2. NCBI lineage: Eukaryota > Metazoa > Arthropoda > Insecta > Orthoptera > Acrididae > Schistocerca > Schistocerca piceifrons. The sequence goes on from NC_060140.1 coordinate 794,221,425, forward strand.
TGACCTCACTGGCTATTTCACGTTTTGTGCCCTTTAGGTCATCTGTTCCAGTGTACCAACTGAAGCTAACGTACCGAAGTAAATTTTTTATCGTGGCAGGAAAGCTGTATCTTTCCAGCGACGAGTAAATGGATTGTATGTGTTGCACATGATAGGTTTCTGCATGCCATGTAGAGCGCAGCGTGACAAGTCACTACACATAAACAATTCAAGATAATGAAACAAGGCTTTCAGAAAATAATAGTACGCAAAGAGATGAGTAGTTCTCTGTACAATAAAAATCTGAGAAGTTTATCTACCCATAGCGTGGGAGTATATTAATGCCATTCGTAAGCTTATGAAAGGAAAGATACAATGTTATAATGCAAGTCAACGTTTACAATAAAACTTGTCGCAGAAAGTGCAGCAAGTAAAAATTTACAGTCGCTTCTGGCAATAAGTTTGAATACACTGCGATTGCGGTTTCATTCTTGCCTGTTATACAGCCATTGAGAAAAGCTTTCGCACACAGAAAACGAGATTTGATGGTGGTGGGTAGTGTTTAACGGTCTCGTCGACAACGAGGTCATTAGAGACGGAGCGCAAGCTCGGGTTAGGGAAGGATTGGGAAGGAAATCGGCCGTGCCCTTTCAAAGGAACCATCCCGGCATTTGCCTGAAACGATTTAGAGAAATCACGGAAAACCTAAATCAGGATGGCCGGAGACGGGATTGAACCGTCGTCCTCCCGAATGCGAGTCCAGTGTGCTAACCACTGCGCCACCTCGCTCGGTAAAAACGAGATTTGAGTTCTCTGTACTTCATACCTATATATTATCTTCATAGCTGAAAATATTTTATTTGCCATATGAGTTTCCTTTTAATAAATTATGAGTCGCAATCGATTTGGTACGAATTGTGCAAGTCTGTTTGTTATGTCTGATGTTAATGTTCTTCCATTTACACAGCAGTATTGCTGTATGGTCTTATTTGCGTAACACTTTTGTAATTCACTGTATACATGTTCAATAATGTTTACAGACATTCCTTTCACTTGCGACACATACAATTAGTGAGTTACAGCGTCACTTTCAAATTTCAGTATCTAACTTTTTGTTCCCTTTTTATGTGTACGTCGATGTGTACATGGCTGATATTTGTATACGATTAACACTGTTTTGTTATTTTAGGTGTGGCACTGCACAATGTCACAAAAATCTATATTTTGAAAGTGTTAGTAGCACTAAAAAGTCTCAGATCGCTTGTGGCCAGTCTCAGTCTGATAGCAGTAGTACTATAATCCGTTCATCATAAGAAATAAACCTGAAGTAAACTAAATTTATTAACAGCCAGTCAACGTTTTTCTTAACCACGCTTTAGCTACGTAGTTTTTATTTGAAAAATCGTGTACAGTCACAGCCTCTGCAGCGTTGTGCTCTGATTATCGCGCTGTATGGAAATGGCTGAGGCTGCTTTCTGTTCTGTAGTGAAACACGAGCATGGAATTACGGTTAATAAGTGCTGAGAAATACGCTATTCTTGATGTTTTTCATAAATTTACGGAAATAATCGACTATGAAGTTATATAATGCAAATGATACAAAACACAAATTGAACGTGTAGCGCAAGTCGGCAGTGTAATGGAGTGTGAGCTAGCTGCGGTTATTCGTGCGTTGTTTCAGATCTCACAATTTTTTTTTTCTCCTCTTTCAGTTTGAAATACCTACGCGTTGGTTCAGATCTCCCCAGTATTCTTTTTTTTTCTCGTTCAGTTTGAAATACCTACATCTCGCAATTATAAAACTCATCATCATTTTTATGAATAATGCATGTTCCTGTTGTTCCTAATTACATATTGGACGCGAAATCCCTATTTTCATTTCAAGTACAAGTTCTTAATTATCGATGTTTTATGAAAGACTGTTGATAAAAGTCGTTTAAATTAAAAAAAAACATAACAATTTAATTTTTTAAGGCAAAAATGAAAAACCAAATCCTCTTTAGTTGGGACTATGCCCATCGTTTTATACCGCAGAGATAGATAAGTATCATAGGAAAATGAAAAAACAGTCATTTTTACAGCATCGAGCACATCATACAAATGCTGCATTTTTGCATTTGCTAATATACTATTACAACACGAACCAAACAGAACTGATTTGGAGCCAAGCTGCGGGATTTGGTCCGAGAGGAAACGAGACTGTTAACTATCAGAAGTACTGAAACTAACGCACGCCCTTTTCACACGTCACTGCCGAACGCTGGTGGAATATAGAACGGCTCATCATAAAAGATGAAGAGAAAATGCTGCGCCCGATTGGCTTCGTGGATTCTGTTGTTGATAGGCTCGTTTATCAACGTAACACGTGACACTTCCGGAACTAAAATGTATTCTCGGATTCGTATAAGGAAGGAGCTAAGAGATTAACCAGACGACTGACTGTAAGTAATACCTTCAGTGGCTCCAATATTTAACTATACGGAAAATCCTTCAGTACCCCTCTTACGTTACTCACAGCTTATGCAGAAAAATTACCTTGACGTTAAGTCAGGAATTTTCATCGTTCTTGTTTTTTAATTACAATACTTACGTTAGCTAAAAACGATAATGTGGTGAGGTTTTCGTCTAGTCGTATAAGGAGCGTATTTTGGGAGATTTTCAGCGTATTATTTCATTCTGCTTAAAAATTAAATGACATTCGAAGCTGTATTGCTCCTCTGTTCGTCTCTCTTTTACGTGTGAACTGCAGCTGGCCACGTTACTGCAGGCTAGCTTGTACCAGCTACTGGCCAGTGTTGTCCAAGTTCAATACGCCGGTAAAGCTGTTGTCCCGTATTATCGCTTAAGTCGATGTGCGCGTAACGCACAGCACAGAATGTACCCTCATTATCGTAAATGACAGTACTTGAGACAACTTGGCTGCAGTCCCACGTGAAACGGACATCCAATGAGGTTCCAGCAAACGCGGAAGAATACATATTGCAATGTTTACATCAGATTTGTTCTTATGATGAACAGATTATGGTCGAAGATACTTTATAAGAAAGCACAAACATTGATACTGGTAAACTAAATATTTTATGGTCAACTATGAGTGTTTATTCCTATGCTTGTGTTGCTCACCAGTAAGTTACTTTGCTTGTTGAAAGCTATTTTTATGTTAGTGAGACGTGTGCGAGATACACCATGCTGCACTTTTATATACTTAACGATTTCAGGCAGCGGCGATGGACATAAAAGTAGTGGCTTAGGAATGTCAAAGCATGCAGTCACCTCATTCTCACATGAAAACACGATGGGCTCTACTTCAAATATACCTGGTCTTGAAACAATATTTCACCCATCAGAGTAGCATAAATTTCCACGAAGGAATGGAAGATCTTGTAAATTGGAATGGTTTGTGGCTTACCCGTGGCCACATTACGAAGGGAAGAGTGACAGTGTTTTCTGCTATGACTGCATTCGGTCCACCACTTAGTGAACAACAGATGACCACAAAAGAGACGGTAACGGGAATCTGTGTTTGTCAAAGTCGCCGCAACATCTGCTGACTGATCAGGAGAAATCTAGAATCACTTTACTAGCAATTATCAGTTCACTCAGGTTACTAGGTTCAAACAGGAAAACGCACTGAGAGGTCATGAAACTGTCTCTGGGAACCTCATGACACTTCTCAGTTAGAGGAAGAATGATGTGCCAGAGCTTAAGATATGGCGCCAGCGATACAAAACGAAGCATTGGAATTATGGCTCACATGATCCAGGAAGAAATTGTGCAGCAAATAACAAAATGCCGATTTTACGGAATTATGGCAGGTTCAACGACTGACGCGGCTGGCCAGGAGCAGTTCACTTTTTGTGTCGACCATCAGACGCTCGAAATCAAAGAACTTCTTCTGGGTTTATTTAGTCCGCCGGACACCGAGGAACAAACGTTGGCAACTACCATTATAGGCATCCTTCTAAGACCGTCACTAGAAAATTGTTTTTCTACGCGCCCCACTGTTTCGATGGTGCAGGTAATATGTCCGGACGGAACAAAGGTGTAAAGGAAATCCCTCTTCAAGACCAGCCAGAGTTGTTACATCCATTGCAGCAATTGTTGTTTGGATGTGGCCCTATAGGAAGTCTTAAGAAGCTGTGATCTACTGTGCGATGTACTTGTAACTTTAAAAGACGTCTCAAATATAATTCTACAAGCCGCAAAAATACAAAAAACTTGTTTGCACAAGTTGTGCTACCATCTGGTGTCAATGAGACGAATCCAGAAGCTCAAGACTGATTCCCAATGTGACCCCACCCGATGGGCTGTAGGAGTAAAACCTTTGACACGTTTCAGGGGGAAAACTATGAGCGGGTACAGAAAACACCGTGACCGAAATATTGAATGTACCGAGCTCAGTCAGAGACGAAGGAGGTCAGTCCCTTTGGGGCTAAGCGAAGCGGCTCGAAAAGTGTGAAACTGTTTTTTATATAACACTTGCAACTGAAGTGTTTGGACTGGTGAGGAACTGTCCAGATCCCTGCAGAATCCAAATTTTAGTGCAGCGGGAGTGAAACATTCTGTAGAGGTTCAAAAAATAGCTCTTGCAAACCTTAGGACTGTGGAAGCATTTGATATGCTGTTAGAGAAATCCAAGATGATTCTAAAAACCTAAATATGAAAGACCCAAATATTTCAGGGCCAAGAAAAATACCAGCGAAATTGCAACACACAGAAATACCGTCTGTTCCCAAAGAATTGTCTCAAGAAACAAAATTTAGGGAAGATTTGTTTTAAATGCTTGGTCTCCTTCTGAATGGGATTGATCGAAGTTTCAAGTAAGACGATCTAAAGCGGCTATTCCATCTGGAAGAGATACTTATTCCGTACTCCCAAACACATCCTCCATTTACAGGAGATTGGAAAGAATTGCTAGGAGTACATACAACAAACTTTAACCTGGACTGGCTCCATGCACAGCTTCAACTGCTGCCAACCATGTAATGTATCCCCTATTAGAAGAAAAGTTATTGCCGAATCTGGTAGGGTCAAATAACCCTTTCAGGAAGTTTTTCGTCTCATCATTCTGACTCTGACAGTTCCAGTATCGACAGCATCCTCTCAGAAGCCATCCAGAGCCCTGAGACGACTTAAAACTTGCCTCATATCAACAATGACTCAGTCGAGACTCACCCATCTACTCCTCTTCCATGTTTATCAAGACAGGGCTGAAAAAATTAATCTTATGGATGTCATGAAAGAATTTGTTTCCCGAACTGTTGAAAGGAAAACTACGTTTGGAAACTGTATGTATCATTTTTTGTTATAAATAAACACAAAGTAAATGCCTTCTTCATTTTCAAACAAATAATGTTTTTCTTTTTTCATTAAGATGTGATGCAAAGTGTTTGTAAAATAGTAATAATAACAAAATGTGTCTCTGGCCGATTGATATTGCAGTCTACGGTAAATATGAACTCCTTTTCGTAAATGGTCTCGAAACAAAGTAGGACCAATGTCTTCCCATATAAATGATGTCTTTTTAAAAATTAAAACAACGAAATTGTTTTCAAGAGTACTACCTATAAAATTGGGTCTATGTTAGTATTAATGAGATGTTTCTCTCTGTAGAACAACAGAGTGCTGTTACCTAACACACCTTCCTACACTATCGGTAAGCATGTAGTCTTAACGGTTTTGCTGAAAGACGAAATCAGTTAATGGGTTTGCTTGCCCCACCTCTAAAGAAATAGTTGGTATGCCACTGATTCTATACCCCGAAATCACATATAAGTTTAATTATGTATTCTTCCTACTGTACTGTAGATGCACAATAAGAAAAAATTAGTTATTTTTTATTCTACCTGATATTGCATCTGTAATGGCCAGGCGTGTAAGATACTCGGGAAACTCGGCGAGGCACTTAAAAATGTAAACATTGTGTTTCAGCCTTTGCTCAGGTGAGTTAAAATGAGATTAGTATGATAAAAATCAATACCGACAGTTTTTAGGAATGTACGTTAATGGCAGAATTATAACATACGCGTTGAGGACCAGAGACAACTACACCGACCGTATCGGTACTACCTTTATTTATTTGTAATTTCTGCTACCAGTCATTTTTTTAAATTTTTTGTTTAATCTAATATAATGCAACGCGTTTCGAAAATGTATTATCTTTGACTCGATGTGACAGACGGCATATTCATTTTGGCGTATTTTAGCTGTCTTATGTTATACTTGCTGTATGTCATTTCAAAGCAACAGCACATCGAAAATATATCACAAACACATCACCCTTATAATTAAATGTCAGACACAAACACGTCACCCTTATAATTAAATGTCAGTTAATGACACACCAGTGATGTAAGTCTTCAAGACATACTATGACAGCGAACACTAAATGCAGAAACTCCATCGTCTCCAGTGTAGAGTAGTGGATAAGGATGTGGATTATAGAGTCGAATGAAGCCGGTTTGTTGCTTGTCAGATTCTGTTTTTTTTCATCTTATCTTTTTTAACACAAACTGTGACTTTCTTATGAATATAATACAAGTACGTTCTGCAATATTCGATGTGATTTACAATTCTCTCCGACCAGAGGATGAAATAAATATTTGGCTGTGAACAGGGTGTCCATAAGTAAAGTTCCAGTTTCAAAACGCTATAGAAAGGGAACCAGTGCTCAGAATAACGTCAAAACTGAACTGCATATTACTGACACAGGGGAAACGCCATGGAGAAAAATTAGCAAAAGTTTTACTAACTGATGACACTGTAAGATGAGGTTGGCTACAAACAACAGATGAATCGCAATGTAACGACTATGGTTTGATGGTTTGAGTTGTACATTACATCATACGTACTCTTTAATGTGCCTAACTACACAAATTCGACAGTCAACAGATGTGGCACAGTTAGTTAAGCCCACCCGCCAGGGCAAGGTCGTACCACATCGGATGGTAAAAGTCGGACTTCAATTCTCCTGAGGCCAACAGCCGCATAAAAGCAAAATGACATCGGTTTCTAAGTATAGTGAGGCGAGCGCAAGACATGTTTAATACGCTGTCCACCGTTTTCTGCCACAAGTTGAAATCGAGAAAGAGCACGTTTCTCAAAAGATCGGAGTGTCTCGGAGGTCATGTTCAGAATGCATTGCACAATGCGTGCCTTCAGTTCCGCTACGTTCGTAATTGGAGCACTGAACACAACATCCTTCAGGTAACGCCACAGCCAGAAACCACACGGATTAAGATCAGGTGATCTGGACGGCCAGGCTGTAGGGAAATGACGGATGATAATTGTAGCATCCAAGCTGTTGAAGGGTTGGAATGACATTGGTGGGCAAAAGACTTTCACAGCGTTTACCAGTAGTGGTATAGGTAATAGGACCCTCAGAACTTATCTCCCCGAAAAAATACGGTCCTACGATAAACGATGCCATCAACCCGCACCACACAGTCACCTTTGCAGAATGAGGTGGTACCGTTTAACGTGCGTGCGGATTTTCCGTTGTCGATATTTTGCAATCCAGCGTATTGACATGTCCTTGGAGAGGGACTTGGACTTTTTCTGTCCATGGAATGTTTCATGGCCATTCATTGTCCACTTCCAAGCGAGCAAGAAATTCCAGAGTGAACATTTGTCTTGCTGACAGGTCAGCAAGAAGAAACTCCTCAACATGGGCGACTTTGTACGGATAGCAATGCAGGATGTTTCGTAAGATTTTATGCATCGTGCTCGGAGGCATCGCCAACGTTCGGACAATTCCCCACGTACAGCTTGTTTTCACACCACCGCTAGACCCCTTCTGCAATGTTGTGACTGCATCTTCGACGGACGTCGGATTAACTGCTTTCCTCCCTCTGCCATACTGCAACTTAAAAGAATCTGTCTTTTCGATTTTGTAATCATTTTCTCCAGACCCTTAGCAGACTTCGGACCATTGCCTTTTTTCGTAGCCTTGAATGCCCAGAACTTCTGCAGGGGTACTGGTACACAGAAACCGTTTTTGTAAAAGAGCTTTACCAGCAGTGCACGATCCTTTATGGAGACACTTGTGTTGGACGCCTTGGACGCAAACTGAGGAACAGCCTTGTGCCGCACGTCTGTTGGTGTTCGTAGAAGTGTTCTGACGCTTACAGCGCCATCTATTGGTCAAATTTTCATTTATTCTTGTTTGTTCCATGACGTTTTCCTGCGTGTCGATAATATAATTTTGAAATTTGATGTCATTCTAAGGGGTAGTTCTCTTTCTACAGTGTTTTGAAACAGGAACTTTAACTACGGACACCCTGTGCTTCCGAATATGTGGCGATTTCCGATTTGAGGATAGGCAGGAACCTAATGGGACTTCTTATATTGCTATGCATGAAGCGATTACCAATAAATCCATATTCTTCCTTGTCAAGAGACAGACTTTTCACGTGTTAAAATCAATGCCACTTCTGGTTGGTACAATTCTGCAGCTAGCAACGGTATTTTTCTGAGAGAAATTAAAACTTGCTCTTGGAGACCATTATTCCGGTCTCCTAAATGTCAGTCGTAGTTAATAAGTCGACGACAAGGGAAATGGAGCCGAAAATGGAGAAGCTGTTCGCGAATAAGTTTAGTTGACTCCTTACTGAGGGCGATATACTGTTTATTGCGAAAGAGAAGGCTCCTCTGAGGGATACAGTAAACTTGAGGAAATCTATTTGATGTTATATCACTGATTCAGTAACTACACTAAAACGCCAAATAAACTGGTATAGGCATGCGTATTAAAATACATAGATATCTAAACAGGCAGAATATGACGCTGTGGTTGGCAACTCCCATATATGACAACAAGCATCTGGCGCAATTGTTAAGTCGTTTACTGCTGCTAAAATGGCAGGTTATCAAGATTTAAGTGAGTCTGAAGGTGGTGTTATAGTTAGCGCACGAGCAATGGGACACAGCATCTCCGAGGTAGTGATGAAGCGGGGATTTTCTTGTACGACCATTTCGCAAGTCTACCATGAATTTCAGGAATCTGGTAAAACATCAAATCTCAAACATAGCTACCACCGGGAAAAGATCCTGCAAGAAGAGGACGAACGACGACTGAAGACAATTGTTCAACATGACAGAAGTGCAAACCTTCCGCAAATTGCTGCAGATTTCAATGCAGGGCCATCAACACCTGTGAACCATTCAACGAAACATCATCAATATGGGCTTTCAGAGCCGAAGGCCCACTCGTGTACCCTTAACGACTGCACTACACAAAGCTTTACGAGACGTAAAGCCTGGGCCCGTCAACACCGACATTGGACTGTTGATGACTGTGATGACTGGAAACACGTTGCCTGGTTGGACAGACATGCGGCTAGAGGTGACAAGTAGCAACTAAAAAGCGCAGTTAACAGTGACATCTGTTGGTCAAAGTTCGTACTACGCTCTTTCTCTGCGATTTGCTATCGCGTCCAACTGCGATTTCTGTAACAAGTCGCGACAAAAAGTCGCAAGTAGAACTAAAAAGCGCAGTTAACAGTGCCATCTGTTGGCCAAAGTTCGTATTACCAAGACCACCTACAATATATCAGACCTAACACAGAAATCAAGATGGCGGCAGTTTTAGGCCAAATATTTCAGTGGTACAAGGTTTATTTGGACCCATTTTGCATAGAAACTGCCTTAAATAGTCAGGATGAGGTAATGTTAACACATTTCTTTTTCTCAAGTGCTGGTGGGCACCAGAAAATGAAAAGCAAATGGTTTTTGCCCATATCAAAAGCTCAGGAGAATTTCTACTTTGCTTTGTTATTACAAGTTGTAATTGCTCCAAAATAAATTCTATTTTAGGTGTTATTTCATCATCAACATCACTACTAGCTTTCAGTGCTTGATTGAGAACATTGACTAAAATTTGTCAATGGTACCAATAGAACTATCTGTGAAACCATTTAGGTGTCTCACCAGATGTCAAATTCCGTCCATTTGTCACATTTCAAGTTCTCTTGCTCCCCAGACTGTAATATCCATTTCAAGGTTTCTGTAGGCAAACACACATTTTTGTGAAACACTTATATTTCCAAAGAACTTGATATTTTGAAGCACACTGAAGCTAATGGCACATCACTGACTGAATCATCCTTTAATTTAATAAAAGACACGTAGTCATCCTTTACTAAAAGAGTAAATGGATAAACATTCCGTTTCTGCACTTCGCTTTTAAAATGCTGAAAGTCAGGTATATTGTCATTTTCACGCCAATTACTGAAACTATATTCATCACCCTACCCCCATGAACCATGGACCTTGCCGTTGGTGGGGATGCTTGCGTGCCTCAGCGATACAGATAGCCGTACCGTAGGTGCAACCACAACGGAGGGGTATCTGTTGAGAGGCCAGACAAACATGTGGTTCCTGAAGAGGGGCAGCAGCCTTTTCAGTAGTTGCAGAGGCAACAGTCTGGATGATTGACTAATCTGGCCTTGTAACACTAACCAAAACGGCCTTGCTGTGCTGGTACTGCGAACGGCTGAAACCAAGGGAAACTACAGCCGTAATTATTCTCGAGGGCATGCAGCTTTACTGTATGGTTAAATGATAATGGCGTCCTCTTGAGTAAAATATTCCGGAGGTGAAATAGTCCCCTATTTGGATCTCCGGGCGGGGACTACTCAAGAGGATGTCGTTATCAGGAGAAAGAAAACTGGCGTTCTACGGATCGGAGTGTGGGATGTCAGATCGCTTAATCGGGCAGGTATGTTAGAAAATTTAAAAACGGAAATGGATAAGCTAAAGTTAGATATAGTGGGAGTTAGTGACGTTCGGTGGCAGGAGAAACAAGACTTCTGGCCAGGTGAATACAGGGTTATAAACACAAAATCAAATAGGGGTGATGCAGGAGTAGGTTTAATAATGAATAGGAAAATAGGAAAGTGGGTAAGCTACTGCAAACAGCACGGTGAACGCATTATTATGGCCAAGATAGATACGAAGCCCACGCATACCACAGTAGTAAAAGTTTATATGCCAACTAGCTCTGCAGGTGACGAAGAAATTGAAGAAATGTATGATGAAATAAAAGAAATTATTCATATAGTGAAGGGAGACGAAAATTTAATAGTCATGCGTGACAGGAATTCGGCAGTAGGAAAAGGAAGAGAAGGAAACGTAGTAGGTGAATATGGATTGGGGGTAAGAAATGAAAGAGGAAGCCGCCTGGTAGAATTTTGCACAGAGAACAACTTAATCATAGCTAACACTTGGTTCAAGAATCATGAAAGAAGGTTGTATACGTGGAAGAACCCTGGAGATACTAGAAGGTTTCAGATAGATTATATAATGGTAAGACAGAGATTTAGGAATCAGATTTTAAATTGTAAGACATTTCCAGGGGCAGATGTGGACTCTGGCCACAATCTATTGGTTATGAACTGTAGATTAAAACTGAAGGAACTGCAAAAAGGTGGGAATTTAAGGAGATGGGACCTGGATAAACTGAAAGAACCAGAGGTTGTACAGAGTTTCAGGGAGAGCATAAGGGAACAATTGACACGAATGGGGGAAAGAAATACAGTAGAAGAAGAATGGGTAGCTTTGAGGGATGAAGTAGTGAAGGACGCAGAGGATCAAGCAGGTAAAAAGACGAGGGCTAGTAGAAACCCTTGGGTAACAGAAGAAATATTGAATTTAATTGATGAAAGAAGAAAATATAAAAATGCAGTAAATGAAGCAGGCAGGAAGGAATACAAACGTCTCAAAAATAATATCGACAGGAAGTGCAAAATGGCTAAGCAGGGATGGCTAGAGGACAAATGTAAGGATGTAGAGGCTTATCTCACTAGGGGTAAGATAGATACTGCCTACAGGAAAATTAAAGAGATCTTTGGAGAGAAGAGAACCACTTGTATGTATATCAAGAGCTCAGATGGAAACCCAGTTTTAAGCAAAGAAGGGAAATCAGAAAGGTGGAAGGAGTACATAGAGGGGTCTATACAAGGGCGATGTACTTGAGTACAATATTATGGAAATGGAAGAGGATGTAGATGAAGATGAAATGGGAGATACGATACTGCGTGAAGAGTTTGACACAGCACTGAAAGACCTGAGTCGAAACAAGGCCCTGGGAGTAAACAAAATTCCATTAGAACTACTGACGGCCTTGGGAGAACCAGTCCTGACAAAACTCTACCATCCGGTGAGCAAAATGTATGAGACAGGCGAAATACCCTCAAACTTCAAGAAGAATATAATAATTCCAATCCCAAAGAAAGCAGGTGTTGACAAATGTGAAAATTACCGAACTATCAGTTTAATAAGTCACAGCTGCAAAATACTAACGCGAATTCTTTACAGTGGAATGGAAAAACTGGTAGAAGCCGACCTCGGCGAAGATCAGTTCGGATTCCGCAGAAATGTTGGAACACGTGAGGCAATACTGACCCTATGACTTAACTTAGAAAATAGGTTAAGGAAAGGCAAACCTACGTTTCTAGCATTTGTAGACTTAGAGAAAGCTTTTGACAATGTTGACTGGAATACTCTCATTCAAATTCTAAAGGTGGCAGGGGTAAAATACAGGGAGCGAAAGGCTATTTACAATTTGTACAGAAACCAGATGGCAGTTATAAGTGTCGAGGGGCATGAAAGGGAAGCAGTGGTTGGGAAGGGAGTGAGATAGGGTTGTAGCCTCTCCCCGATGTTATTCAATCTGTATATTGAGCAAGCAGTAAAGGAAACTGTGGTGTCACCGCCAGACACCACACTTGCTAGATGGTAGCTTAAATCGGCCGCGGTCCATTTAGTACATGTCGGACCTGCGTGTCGCCACTGTGTGATCGCAGACCGAGCGCCACCACAAGGCAGGTCACGAGATACGGAATAGCACTCGCCCCAGTTGTACGACGACATTGCTAGCGACTATACGGACGAAGCCTTCCTCTCATTTGCCGAGAGACAGTTAGAATAGCCTTCAGCTAAGTCCATGGCTACGACCTAGCAAGGCGCCATTAGCCTTACATAGTTTGATAGTTATCGTATAAATGTCTCAAGAAGAACGTTGTAAACCAACAAAGAATAAAGTTAAGTATTCGAGGAGCTGCATACCTTTCTTATTAGCATTCAATAGTTATCCTGTTCCACACTTCACGCCAGTCAGCGTGTGTGTACGCGTGCCTTTCTTTTGGCTACCCGTCACTGTGGACTGGCTGCATTGTCAGTCCACATCAGAAACAAAAGGAAAGTTTGGAGTAGGTATTAAAGTCCATGGAGAATAAATAAAAACGTTGAGGTTCGTCGATGACATTGTAGTTCTGTCAGAGACAGCAAAGGAATTGGAAGAGCAGTTGAACGGAATGGACAGTGTCTGGAAAGGAGGATATAAGATGAACATCAACAAAAGCAAAACGAGGATAATGGAATGTAGTCAAATTAAGTCGGGTGATGCTGAGGAAATTAGATTAGGAAATGAGACACTTAAAGAAGTAAAGGAGATTTGCTATTTGGGGAGCAAAATAACTGATGATGGTCGAAGTAGAGAGGATATAAAATGTAGACTGACAATGGCAAGGAAAGCGTTTCTGAAGAAGAGAAATTTGTTAACATCGAGTATAGATGTAAGTGTCAGGAAGTCATTTCTGAAAGTATTTGTATGGGGTGTAGCCATGTATGGAAGTGAAACATGGACGATAAACAGTTTGGACAAGAAGAGAATAGAAGCTTTCGAAATGTTGCGCTACAGAAGAATGCTGAAGATTAGATGGGTAGATCACATAACTAATGAGGAGGTATTGAATAGAACTGGGGAAAAGAGGAGTTTATGGCACAACTTGACAAGAAGAAGGGATCGGTTGGTAGGACATGTTCTGAGGCATCAAGGGATCACAAATTTAGCATTGGAGGGCAGCGTGGAGGGTAAAAATCGTGGAGGGAGACCAAGAGATGAATACACTAAGCAGATTCAGAAGGATGTAGGTTGCAGTAAGTACTGGGAGATGAAGAAGTTTGCACAGGATAGATTAGCATGGAGAGCTGCATGAAACCAGTCTCAGGACTGAAGACAACAACAACAACAACATGATGATCACCTTCCAGTAGCTGTTGAACATGATCTTCAGGATTCTTCCTTTCCTTAGGAACTGGTACTGTGTGATAAGAACGTCGATTAGGAAAGTTAGTTGGAATTGCATCGTTTGTTGGTTTTGGTATTTTTTGTGGCACACATATGGGTTCACTATTTTCCATAGGAAAAATGTGTTCCTTAGCCACAAACTTAGGTTCAAAATGCCTAATGCATACCACAGTGTTATCGTTCATTCAAAATTATCTCTGCGAATCAGTTTAATCCATTTGTTCCTCAATGAAAAACTTAAATGTTGAAGTTTCGTATGTTTTGCTGTAATTGGATTTACATCCTGATACACAACAGCTACGACCCATCGCAAGAACAGTTTACACTTTAAATTATGACGAACCTACTAGAGAATCTAGCTCTGCAGATGACGAAGAAATTGAAGAAATGTATGATGAAGTAAAAGAAATTATTCAGATTGTGAAGGGAGACGAAAATTTAATAGTCATGGGTGACTGGAATTCGAGTGTAGGAAAAGGGAGAGAAGGAAACATAGTAGGTGAATATGGATTGGGGCTAAGAAATGAAAGAGGAAGCCGCCTGGTAGAATTTTGCACGGAGCACAACTTAATCATAGCTAACACTTGGTTTAAGAATCATGAAAGAAGGTTGTATACATGGAAGAACCCTGGAGATACTAAAAGGTATCAGATAGATTATATAATGGTAAGACAGAGATTTAGGAAGCAGGTTTTAAATTGTAAGACATTTCCAGGGGCAGATGTGGACTCTGACCACAATCTATTGATTATGACCTGTAGATTAAAACTGAAGAAACTGCAAAAAGGTGGGAATTTAAGGAGATGGGACCTGGATAACCTGAAAGAACCAGAGGTTGTACAGAGTTTCAGGGAGAGCATAAGGGAACAATTGACACGAATGGGGGAAAGAAATACAGTAGAAGAAGAATGGGTAGCTTTGAGGGATGAAGTAGCGAAGGCAGCAGAGGATCAAGTAGGTAAAAAGACGAGGGCTAGTAGAAATCCTTGGGTAACAGAAGAAATATTGAATTTATTGATGAAAGGAGAAAATATAAAAATGCAGTAAATGAAGCAGGCAAAAAGGAATACAAACGTCTCAAAAATGAGGATAATGGAATGTAGTCTAATTGAGTCGGGTGATGCTGAGGGAATTAGATTAGGAAATGAGACACTTAAAGTAGTAAAGGAGTTTTGCTATTTGGGGAGCAAAATAACTGATGATGGTCGAAGTAGAGAGGATATAAAATGTAGACTGGCAATGGCAAGGAAAGCGTTTCTGAAGAAATTTGTTAACATCGAGTATAGATTTAAGTGTCAGGAAGTCATTTCTGAAAGTATTTGTATGGGGTGTAGCCATGTATGGAAGTGAAACATGGACGATAAATAGTTTGGACAAGAAGAGAATAGAAGCTTTCGAAATGTTGTGCTACAGAAGAATGCTGAAGATTAGATGGGTAGATCACATAACTAATGAGGAAGTATTGAATAGGATTGGGGAGAAGAGAAGTTTGTGGCACAACTTGACTAGAAGAAGGGATCGGTTGGTAGGACATGTTTTGAGGCACCAAGGGATCACAAATTTAGCATTGGAGGGCAGCGTGGAGGGCAAAAATCGTAGAGGGAGACCAAGAGATGAATACACTAAGCAGATTCAGAAGGATGTAGGTTGCAGTAGGTACTGGAGATGAAGAAGTTTGCACAGGATAGAGTAGCATGGAGAGCTGCATCAAACCAGGCTCAGGACTGAAGACCACACCAACCAACCACTAGAGAATCTAGAAAATAAATACTATCGTAGCACTTGGGATGACATTCACAGCATAAATAATAGGTAGTAATAAATGCTTTCGCTAACAATCTCTTGAACGTCTCGTATACAATGTTACACACACACGTTAGGGAAGCACAAGCACAGTCTGTTACCCCCACGATTGCTGTTATATTGTCCTCAATCGATATCTGCCTTAAGGTCTGATTTATTGTAGATTTTCTTAGTTCTACGCTCTTTTTCTGCGTTTCACTATGGAGCCCAACTGCGATTTCTGTGACTAAGTCGCGACTAAAAGTCGCAAGTAGCAACTAAAAAGCACAATTAACATTCTTTACCTAGTATCATCTGTTGACCGACGTTCGTACTTCGTTATAAGAATCTTGTGCCTCAAGAGATTGATGTTCTGTTCGTGCATATTATATGACAACATGCACATTCAGCACCAGTTATGATTGCTCAAACACAGCTGTGACTCTGAATGTGTTATATCGATAGGAAGCAACATTGCCTTTTTCTACTGAAAACATCGTTTAGAGAGAAGTAACCTAAAAAATGTATTCGATTCTGCTTCCATTACGACAGTTGTGGTTAATACTCCACATGCCTACAGGACTTTGCAATGTTAACGCAGCAGAACACAGACATCTGTGTAAGTGTAATGAAATGAAAACAATATTATTGAGTCATATGAATGCTTCACTTCTGTTCCGTAACAGTTCAAGACTCTGGAGAAAAATTTTACACCTAGTGTTCTACATGGCAACTGCACACACAAGAACTTCTTGCTGACACTACAACCACCTTCACAAGTAAGCTTTCCTGTGTTACCTTAAAGTACTGCACTTAAACTATTCCTGATTTAACTGGAAGATCCGTACTTCCCACTTTCATATCAACAGCCTCAAAATGCATACGCTAGACCTCGGGCCATGTTACAGGTCAGTGTCACAACATCAAGATTGTGGGCAAGGTGGGGGGGGGGGGGAGGGGGCAAGTCACTCTCCAACAAGTCTGTACTAATAATTAAATGGTGGAAAATTTACGGGTATAGGACTGCTTAACATGGGGAAAATGAGTTTTTCATTATTCACTTGCTGTATTTAACATTTATTTATCATTCCCTTACAATCGTTTAATAAGTTCAATCAAACACAGCTCAATCACTCATTCTGCACACTTATTTCATAATTATGGCACTTTTAAACTGCAGATCCTCTAAGGGTTGTCTTGAATCTTCATGGTTCTCTCTCAATAGCCTTGATGTGGATAGATACGTACAGCAATCAGTAATCAGAGTCGGAATTGGGTCTGCAAAATCACAAGGATTATTAAACATTTTTGCTGTCACTAATTACAAACAATGTAATTGGCAGTGTAGTATTGCTAATATTTCCTGTAATGCAGGCCACTTAATGGGGGATGTTTCACATTCGCAAGAACGATTTCACTTACGTAATTTAGTTCATCAAAACACTTAGAAACTAACCTCTCGTCTGACGAAGGCAGGCTACAGACGCAGTGGCAATTTCTCCACATCTATTGACAATGGTATTTTGAATTATCGCTATACTGAGTGACTGAAATGTAGTTCCGGTACCTGTGAATATAACAACTCTTAGAATTCGTTTTCTAAACACTAACTATTATGGTACTGTGTGGCTACTTACATATTAATTACACTATTAATATTTTCACAATTGCTTCTTTAATACAAAATTAAAACCAACGGAAGAACAAATGTAAAACATACTTACTAATGACAGTTTTGTTGAGATGCAATTTTCTGTGTGGACAAGTGTAACTTTTTCATACGGTGATAAATCGCAGGAGTCGCAGAAATCGCAGGAGTCATAGAAATCGCAGAAGTAACTGTAGTCGCAGAAGTAGCAGAAATAGCAGTGGTAGAGTGCGGAGGGATTCGTTAACTGCGTTTCTGAACTGCGACAAATCACTGTTAAGAATAACAGATACTGAAAAGTAGCATTCACAGAAATCACCGATATCGGAAAATCGTAGTTTACCCATCACTATCACAGGTCAGCGGCCCGGAGCTTGCTGTTTAGTCGGCGAATGGCGCGAAGCGCATCACTTCGGAATTATAGTGCCTCGCACTCCTACTGAATTTAGTGAGCGTTGGCATTCAGTTTGGAATTTGAACTGAGTCATTCGACTTGGCTGGAACAGTAATTCGCCCGTTTGTGATCGATTCCGGTCGCGTTAGTGTCATTCTGTAAATTAAACTGTTTTCGGTTAGTAAGTCTCGCGAGCATTTTTCCATTTCTTCTGGGCCACATCACACTGGATGTTCAAATAGCTCAAATGGCTCTGAGCACTATGGGACTCAACTGCTGTGGTCATAAGTCCCCTAGAACTTAGAACTACTTAAACCTAACTAACCTAAGGACATCACACACATCCATGCCCGAGGCAGGATTCGAACCTGCGACCGTAGTCGTCGTGCGGTTCCAGACTGTAGCGCCTTTAACTGCTCGGCCACTCCGGCGGCCACACTGGATGTAGTAGCGCCGAAGAGCATTGACTGTCTCACGACATTGTACCCTGGCAGAGTTCTGGAAATTTCCATGTTGTGTGTGGCTAATCGGATGCCTTTTTGTCGTAGACTTCCCGCACTGTGCAAATCGTGTTGAACTATGTGCTCGGTATTCTGGAGAAGTGGTGTCAGCTTCAGGGAACTTCGTAATTGTGGATACATGGTCACAGGTTCCACTGGCCGAATTGGGCATGTAAGGGGGGTTAATTAATTTCTGTGAATACAAAGCTACGTTTAACTGTATTATTCCAAAGCGGCTCATGTTCAGGAGGCAGGGTGAACATAGTGTTCGTTAAGACGGATAGTGATATTTTGTCGTTTGCAGTGTTTTTCTTAGTTTGGAACTGTAGTAAAGGGAGCCATGTACCAATGTATATTATACTGATGAAAGGTTGATTCGTGTGCGGCATTAGCGCATATTACGCTTCTGTAAATTGTAATTACATTTTGTTATAGGTTTATCCGGAAACTATCCAAACGCTGGTTTTCTGACAGCCGGGTTGGATGAGCTGGTGTTAAGTTATCCACATGTCAGTATTCATACAGCTAATTACGGTGCACTAATGTGAAAGTTATCCTGAGCTTGTGCTTTATTGTTTAAAAAAATACCTTGGATAATTTTAATTCCTTAAGGTTATTAGTTCTAATGTTTAAGGAAAAGGAAATTTACAGTAATTTAGAATTTTTGTAATTACTTTTAAATATTTTGAATGATCTTAAGTTTTGAACAGGTTATTGGTCTTGATATTTAAAAAAAAGGGAAATTTTTGAAATTTAGAACTTTAGTCAACACTCAAAAAAATTTGCATGATTTTAATGTTATAAAGATTATTTGTTTTAATGTACAAGAAAATGAAAGTTCGAATTTTCTGTATACCTGTAGATGACTGTGTAAACTAAAAAAACAATTAATATTCTGCTACTGTGCTAATCCGCTTATCACGCCAGAACCGTTGTGTTCTAGCTTCACCAGCACCAAAGGTTACCTTTTCCTTTCGAAACCTTAAAACAGCAACGAGATATTCACAGGAAAATGAACAGCTAAACACAAAATATTAGAACCTGAAAAAATTGGATACAATTAAACCTTCACTCCCGAATTGGTAGGTTCATATATACCGAACACGAAATACATTTTAAATTGTCGCCACATTTAGAGAATAGGTAACAACACCCTCACCGACGACTACGTAATTCACTCTGATTAAGAAACTGGTTAGTCGAAAATAAGGAACTTTTACAAGCGCAGAATATTAAAAAGACATCACAACAAACAGTATATCCATTGGAACAGTGGTAACAAATACAGGATTCTCCTTGCGCGGTTAGCAGCCGGGTGGTGTGTATGTGAGTGAGTGTGTGTGTGTGTGTGTGTGTGTGTGTGTGTGTGTAAAGGGAGGGGTGGATTGTAGTTTAAGGGCGCTTGAAAAGCTTGCTGGAATAGTTAGTAGAGAATGTCGCTGAAACTTCAAAAATTTTTGAACAGAGTAAAATACGAACATTAAATATCTGTACTTTCTCACTCTGTCTTTTTTTTTCACTTTTTAAACAGTGTAGCTAACGTTCGTAAGATATGTAGCGTAATCTCCATATATTTTACCAACAATGTAGGAATTAACTTGCTGCGTTGAGAATGCAGGTGTATATGAGTGTAGAAAGTGGCTCAGCGACAGTACGGTAGGAACTAATTCTAATCATACACGACACAGGGAACTTCACGTATATTTTATTCTCACAAAACTAGTGCAGAGCGCACCGGGGCATCCCGTATTGGCTTCTCGCACAGACTGCTCTCGAAACGGCGTGACGTCATTAGGGACAGCGTGACGTCATTTGGGACAGTTCGTGTTCGTGGGCCTCGAATAGGGCGAGGGCCACGTTCTCATGAGCCCCGGAATAGAGGATGTGAGAAGCGGGAAGCGAGAACACTACAAGTGCATTTTTAATACAAGCGAAGTTCTCCTTTCCAAACGCTATGGACCCAGCGAGCAGAGTTTATGGGTTTTCTGTGATATCCCGCTTTTGGTTTAATTGCAAACCATGTTTAGTTATGGAGTAGCTCTGTCCTAAATCACAGTCTTGATTGAACAAGAAGCTTTCTGAAAATCTGTTAGCAAAACAGAGCAAGTATTTAAGATTCATACATCACGTTACGGAGAGTCACGTAGAAATAACAGGATGAGCTCGGCAGAATGTACTAATGACAGCACAGCTATAATCACACTGTTGTATCTGAGCTGTTAAATACCTGATAAACAAAGAACAAGAAAGAAATGAAATGAAATGAGCGTAAAGCATTGTGGGCCGGGAGGCCCCATCCGGGGAAGTTCGGCCCCCGAGGGCAAGTCTTCTTTCAGTCGACGCCACATTGGGCGACTTGCGTGCCGGTGATGAGGATGAAATGATGAGAACAACACAACACCCTGTCCACGAGCGGAGAAAATCTCCAACACGGTCAGGAATTGACCCATGCCAGCTGCACGGGAGGCAAGCACGTTACCACTCCGCTAAGCAGGCGGACAGGAAAGAAATTTAACTGAATTGTCAACGACAACTTGGGAGCTTTGTATATCTTGACTTCCAGGCTAAACCAAAACTGTTTGGTGAACGTTTTTTTCTAAAATTCGTGGCCTGGGTGTATTTCAATACAACCCAACGCCTTGTCGGCAAATACATACACAATGTGATCAAAAGTATCCGGACACCTGCCTGAAAATTACTTACAAGCTCGTGGCGCCCTCCATCGATAATGCTGGAATTCAATATGGTGTTGGGTCACCCTTAGCCTTGATGACAGCTTCCTCTCTCGCAGGCATCCGTTCGATCAGGAGCTGGAAGGTTTCTTGTGGAATGGCAGCCCATTCTTCACGGAGTGCTGCACTGAGGAGAAGTATCGTTGTCGGTCGGTGAGACCTGGCACGAAGTCGGCGCTCCAAAACGTCGCAGAGGTGTACTATAGGATTCAGGTCAGGACTTTGTGCAGGCCAATCCATTACAGGGATGTTCTTGTCGTGTAACCACTCCGCCACAGGTCGTGCGTTATGGACAGGTACTCGATCGTGTTGAAAAATGCAATCGCCATCCCCGAATTGCTCTTCAAAAGTGGGAAGGAAGAAGGTGCTCAGAACATCAATGTAGGCCTGTGCTGTGATAGTGCCACTCAAAATAACAAGGGGTGCAAGCCCCCTCCACCCTCCATGAAAAACACGACCACACCATGACACCACCGCCTCCGAATTTTAGTGTTGACATAACACCCGCTGGCAGATGATGTTCATCAGGCATTCGCCATACCCACACCCTGCCATCGGATCGCCACATTGTGTACCATGATTCGTCACTCCACACAACGTTTTTCCACTGTTCAATCGTCCAATGTTTAAGCTCCTTACACCAAGCGAGGCGTCATTTAGCATTTACCAGCGTGATGTGTGGCTTATGAGTAGCCCCTCGACCACCTCCCGCATAACTGTCATAGTACTTGCAGGGGATCCTGATGCAGTTTGGAATTCCTGTGTGATGATCTGGGTAGATGTCTGTGTATTACACATTACGACCGTCTTCAACTGTCGGCGGTCTCTGTCAGTCAACAGACGAGCTCGGCCTGTACGCTTTCGTGCTGTACGTGTCCTTTCACGTTACCACTTCACTATCACAACGGAAACAGTGGACCTAGGGATGTTTAAGAGTGTGAAAATCTCGCGTACAGAGTATGACACAAGTGGCACCCAATCACCTGACCACGTTTGAAGTCCTTGAGTTCCGCGGTGCGCCCCATTCTGCTCTCTCACGATGTCTAATGACTACTGAGGTCGGTGATATGGAGCACCTGGCAGTACGTGGCAGCACAATGCACCTAATATGAAAAACGTATGTTTTGGGGGGTGTCCGGATACTTTTGATCACATAATGTACGTTATTGAGAGTGCTAGTGAAGTGTTGTCATATGTTTCTCTAACAGGAGAAAATGAGCACGACTTCATGAAGTTCGTCACGTGTGAATTGTGTATTAATATTACTAGAAATATGACAGCTGATCTGGACGGCACTAATTTCAGCGAACGAGAAACCAGATCTGTTGCAGTTTCCTAGTCATGAACCAGCAACCACTGCTGACTGCGAATTCCAAGATGTACTGAAATATCTCTTGGGCTACAAAGCATTTAAATGGAAGCACACTGACAGTTCTTTGGGCCAGTCTCGGAGAACCTCCTTCCGAATTAAGATTATATCACCAGTAATGCCTGTATATCCGTAATCTCTGGAGGTAATCTCCTTCAACTGACTGGTTCAATAAATTAAAGGAGTCTGAAGTGGTATTTTGCAGTTTTCGTGGTCGACGTTTAGCTAACGTTAATATCCACTGTAAAAATGGTTCAAATGGCTCTAAGCACTATGGGACTTAACATCTGAGGTCATCAGTCCCCTAGATTTAGAACTACTTAAACCTAGCGACATCACACACACCCATGCCCAAGGCAGGATTCAAACCTTCGACCGTAGTAGCAATGCGGTTCCTGACTGAAGCGCCTAGAATCGCTAGGTCACAGCGGCCGGGAATTTCCACAATAACCTCAACGTTTCTCGAAATGCATTACAAAGTGGTTCCTCTCTACGTAACTACAAGCAAGAACCTTTATCAAAGTAAGGCATCTGAACAGATAAGCTAAAACGGAAAACATGAGAAGGCTTGCCGCAAAGAAAAATCTTCAATGGATTGCATCATCATCTTCATGAGTTACAGTGAAGGTTCATGACCGCTCTAGCACTTTAAGTCTTTGAAAGTGGCTATTACTGTAACATACATGTGTTTATTTCTTATAATTTTAGATTTAAGCGATGCCTAATAATGTGCATCAGCGCTTAACAATATGTAATTGATTGGACTGGTTTTAAACTTCCGCAGCAGAACAGTATTCCCAATGACTCGGTTTAGCCAATAACAGCGTGACCCTCCAGTATGATCTGCCTGATTGTTTTGTGATTGCCTAGACTGTTTATTCTCTCACTCCAAACCGCTCCGGCCAGAGACGTTCGAATCTCGAGTAGAGGTTGATATCCCTACACACGTGGCAACTAGCGTCACTTCTACGCGAGCACTTTCGCCAACTGCCTTGGCTTGCCCGGCACGCTCTCGGTTTAATGTTTGAGTCATTGTCTGTGGCATATCCAGTATTCGAAGGGAAGTTGCTTTGCTCTTAAACTGTTCCTTAGTGGAACATACTGTTTAATTGTAAGGAAAAATTATCAATAAAAGTCGCAAGTCTATTTTTATTACAACTACATACTGAAAAATGTTTGGGTGAAAACAAAACTACAAAACAATGTCTTGCATTAAGCGGATTTCCTCTCTAATTTTGAATCACAGTGCTTCTGTTCTCAATCAACCGATGACTCCTCATAATTCAAGTGACAGATACAACAAATCATCTTGTTGTGGCGTTCTCTGATCGTGGTCTACATATTTAGAAGGAACAGGGGTCGTTAGAACTGTAAAAACGGTTAACACAGTAGCACTCATAAAATGTTGCTGTAATAAGAGATAAAAGTTCAAAATAATAACTCAATATCTTACGACTGTGTTATTTGTTTGACAAAATGATAATACCTGGACGAGCCAGCCACATGAGAAACCACTCCGTTTAGAATTTATGGAACGGCTTAGACATTTTCAGAACTTTAGAAAGTCTGCCACATTCATCTCATCGTGTATTAAAATAGAAGGTAGATACAGCTCTGCCCGCTTGTCTCAATATACAGTATAACAGTCATTTAAAATTAGCGCCCCTTGCCTTGAAAGATCTTCGCCCTAGACTAAGGAACCACGCATTATGGTTCTGTGTTTTTAGTAGACAACTAAGAAAGAACTCGTCTCTTCTTAGTGGGTTAATAGTTGATTTTATGTGCCACAGCGTGTTGCTTGTCACTATCAGCAATTCTTATTAAACCCTTATCTCCCTTGTCGACAATAACAACACAAACATCACACCACAGCACAACTACACAAACCATTCAGCCACAGATACAATGCATTTAAGACAGAATAGTAAATACTTTGTGAAAGAAACATGCCAACGTGCACGCAGAAAGAAAACGTTTTCGATTAGTTAGCTATGTAAACCTTCATTCCACATCATTAATATTTTACTTTTATTGTAAAATATTTATCTAGGTAGCATAATAAAGCAAAGGAAAAAGGCAGTTTTCGTGAGTAAAACTCGATGATTGCCTTAGAACTTTGGTAGTTAAACGATACTAAGCAAAAAGAAAGAAAATTAGGGGTTAACCGACTACAACTAGATTTTAAGGAAAGAAAGAAGCTCGCCAAAGAAAGAAAGCGAGGTAGCTTCTTGGACTGATAGAACAGTTTAAATGAAGCTGATAATATTAAAACATACGTCGTTTCTGTGCTAATAAATTCTGACATTCCAACCTGTTCTACCCATTCCTCATCAGAGAAACTGTGAAAGATCTGAGCAGTTCTTACCCAGACTTCGCTGTTGTCGTCATCCACCACCTTTTCAGCTGTCAGTATCTGCAAAAAAAACAGGAAAAAATATGTACAATAGGAAATGGAAAAAGGTGCAGTTGAAACGTAAAAATAAATTATTCCATAATAGTCTTAGTGTCAAATATCTCTCTGAACCTGCAGGCTCAATGCTCAATACATGCGATAAAGCAAGATAACTTTAGATCGCTACATATTACTTACATGTTCAATGTGGGCCCAATATCGTTTTTCGAGAGTCCACTTCTTCTCAGCGGATATACCCATTGGGGGCATAAAAAGCATGTTGAACTCGTCGCCTGTTTCCCGTCTCATGTTTGTAAATTTATAGCCATGTAAAAAATAAATTCTGTGCGATCGTTAGATGCAGTAAACGACAAAGATGCAGTTGGTTTCACACTTCAGCGGCGTTTCATTTTAAAATTTAGATGAACGAACAGAATTACTCTCGATAACATTTTTTAGAAGTAATGTACTGATTTGTCCTAAGGAAAGCTGTACCACATTTGTGGTAGCAGTGGACTACGTGATGCATAAGACCGTGGTATTGACAACAACGACCGCTACGTATTTTCAGCTGTCTTTTGTTTTAATTTGGGGCAGAGCTATCTCTTTGGGCAGGACAGAAGCCTAGGGTAGGAATATCTACGGCGTGAGCTTTCAGATGCATGGAACCATACGTGGAACATAAGTTTTGTCGCTACCTCCCATTGTCTCCAAAGACAAGTGACAATGGTACGGCGTAAGGTTTCTCCGAGTGCTTTCCAGATTTTCAGTGTCTGTACATTTCTAAAAGTTTCAGTTCGAAAGTACTGTGTATTTTGTATACGCGTTTAACAAGCATCTAATGAGCATCCAATATCGAGAACGAACTTGGATTAAAGCTCTGAATAGATAAATGTAAGGGCATTTCGCTTGTTTGCGATTAAGTGTCACACGTCATGCGTCGCTATTTTTTGGCTATATGAAAATAAGTGCTATTTTTAGGATTTTATTGCACTTGATGGGATTCCAGCGTCTATTTCAACAAATTATGCCGTAGCAACATTACCATTTGGTTTCCTACAATTCCGAAGTGAAAGTATCACGAATACATCGAATTTCGAGTTGTGAAATGCGCAAATTAGCGACTTATCACAAATGGAATAATCAAGAGATGAAGTTATCCAGTTTTTTCTATCTGGTGTTATATGTTTAATCTTCGTTCATTCTTACAGAAAATCATGAACGAGACATGGACTGAAATTCAGCGTAGCAAAGCAGAAGTAGAAATGCTTAACTCCATTTCCAAAACTTCCTTTACAAAGAGAAACCCAGGAGTATTCCCCCAGTCTTGT
Source organism: Schistocerca piceifrons (assembly GCF_021461385.2). Taxonomy (NCBI): domain Eukaryota; kingdom Metazoa; phylum Arthropoda; class Insecta; order Orthoptera; family Acrididae; genus Schistocerca; species Schistocerca piceifrons. The sequence continues at coordinate 794,247,641 of NC_060140.1, forward strand.
TCTGGTACCATTGAAGAGATGGGTGAAAGAGATATTAGTGTCAGTGGTGTTTAGAAGTAGGTGTAATCGTTAAAAATGAACAAAGCTCCAAAGATCGATGGAATACCTATTAAATTCCATACCGAATTTGTACCTGAGTTAGCCCCCATTTTAACTATACCCTACCGCAAATCTCTCGAACATACGTGCGCAGTAGTTGGAAGAGACCATGGGTCACACTCGTCTACGAGAAGGGTTGCAGAAGTGATTTACAAACAAAACTACTGTCCAATATTATTGACACAGATTTGTTATGGAATCTTAGAACATTTGCTGAGCTGAAACGCAATGACGTATCTCCAACAAAATGCCACCCCCAAAGTTAATCAGCATGGATTCCCAAAACATTGATCACGTGAAACCAATCTCGCGCTTTTCTCACATGTCGTCCCCACAGCCATGGGTCAAGACAATCAGACAGATGCAGTGTTCCTCGAATCCCGAAAAGTTCCAGGCCTACGCTTATTATCAAAATTACAATCGTTTGTGGTATCAAGCGAAATTTGAGACTGGACTCAGGATTTTTTTGGTAGAGTGGATGAAGCAAGTTATCTTGGATAGAGAGTCATTGACGGATCCAGTAGAAGTAAATCTGGTTGTGACCCAGAGAAGTTTGTTGGGATCCTTGGTGTTCATGTTGTACATTAATGAACTTGCAGGCAGTCTCAGACTTTTCGCAGACGTTGTACTATCTAAAAAGAAAGTACGTAAATATTCAGTCAGATTTCGATGAGATTTCAAAGCGGTGCAAATATGGCAACTTACTTTACATGTTCAGGAATATAAAATTGCGCACTTCACAAAACGGAAGTGTGAAGTATAATATCAATGAGTCACAGCTGCAATCGATCAACTCATACAAATACACGCATGTAACGAAATGAAATGAAATAATTGTGTGGCGTTATTGGCTGGGGGACCCCATCTGGGATTGTTCGATCGCCCAGTGTAGGTTTTCTTATTTGACGACACTTTCGCGACTTGCACGTCGATGATAAGATGAAGATGATAGCAAACCGCCCAGGCCCTTAGCGGATAAAATCTCCGACCCATTCGGGAATCTAACTCTGGCTTCCTGCGTGGCAGTCAGCTGGACTGTTCACTTGTTTTCCAAATTTGCCTGATAGGTCCTGTTTAGCAAAGTGAATAAGTTATGTTTTTCACGAATAACGTACTGGGAAGCATGTCAATGCTGCGAGATTTCGATCGGGTATTGTGCATGATACAAAAAATTTTAATGTTTTGCTTGTTTCTATGGTAAGATTAACTACACTGATTGAGAGGACGCACATGAATAGACGATCAGTTAAGATTAGGCAATAATATACGTTAGGTGTATTTTCGTACTATACATCACGATGGGAATAACTATAAATATATTATACGAGGTGCATTCAAGTTCTAAGGCCTCCGATTTTTTTTCTCCGGACTGGAAAGAGATAGAAACATGCGCATTGTTTTAAAATGAGGCCGCGTTCATTGTCAATACGTCCCTGAGATGGCAGCACCGTACGGCAGATGGAATTTTACCGCCAGCGGCGAGAATGAGAACTGTTTTAAATACTTAAAATGGCGACGTTTTCCTTACTTGAACAGCGTGCAATCATTCGTTTTCTGAATTTGCGTGGTGTGAAACCAATTGAAATTCATCGACAGTTGAAGGAGACATGTGGTGATGGAGTTATGGATGTGTCGAAAGTGCGTTCGTGGGTGTGACAGTTTAATGAAGGCAGAACATCGTGTGACAACAAACCGAAACAACCTCAGGCTCGCACAAGCCCGTCTGACGACATGATCGAGAAAGTGGAGAGAATTGTTTTGGGGGATCGCCGAATGACTGTTGAACAGATCGCCTCCAGGGTTGGCATTTCTGTGGGTTCTGTGCACACAATCCCGCATGACGACCTGAAAATGCGAAAAGTGTCATCCAGGTGGGTGCCACGAATGCTGACGGACGACCACACGGCTGCCCGTGTGGCATGTTGCCAAGCAATGTTGGCGCGCAATGACAGGATGAATGGGACTTTTTTTTTGTCGGTTGTGACAATGGATGAGACGTGGATGCCATTTTTCAATCCAGAAACAAAGCGCCAGTCAGCTCAGTGGAAGCACACAGATTCACCGCCACCAAAAAAATTTCGGGTAACTGCCAGTGCTGAAAAAATGATGGTGTCCATGTTCTGGGACAGTGAGGGCGTAATCCTTACCCATTGCGTTCCAAAGGGCACTACGGTAACAGGTGCATCCTACGAAAATGTTTTGATGAACAAATTCCTTCCTGCACTGCAACAAAAACGTCCGGGAAGGGCTGCGCGTGGGCTGTTTCACCGAGACAACACACCTGCACATCGAGCTAACGTTACGCAACAGTTTCTTCGTGATAACAACTTTGAAGTGATTCCTCATGCTCCCTACTCACCTGACCTGGCTCCTAGTGACTTTTGGCTTTTTCCAACAATGAAAGACACTCTCCGTGGCCGCACATTCACCAGGCGTGCTGCTATTGCCTCAGCGATTTTCCAGTGGTCAAAACAAACTCCTAAAGAAGCCTTCGCCGCTGCCATGGAATGATGGCGTCAGCGTTGTGAAAAATGTGTACGTCTGCAGGACGATTACGTCGAGAAGTAACACCAGTTTCATTGATTTTGGGTGAGTAGTTAATTAGAAAAAAATCGGAGGCCGTAGAACTTGAATGCACCTCGTACATACTTATTTGATTACTAGCTGCGTCTAACGGTATTATCTGCGGTTAAACAGTTATTATTAAGAAATGTTAATGCTGAAACGCACTATCCACACGCTTGCGTAATGACAAACGTTCTCTCTTTGCAGATGTTGAGGCACGTGCCACTTGCGGACCAGAAAACCGCGCGACATCGAAAAAACAGAGGGAGAGAAAGAAATACAGGGAGACAGAGAGAGAGAGACGATGGGAGAAGCTGATAGAGTACATGTCGCTAACAACTCACTCATTTACTTAAGGAACAAACTGATCTCTACGCTAAACTTAATACATTCATTTGAGAGTTAACCTTTATGGACGAATTCTGAACCACTTTACCCATACCAAGGGCACAGTGATTTTTTCGGAAAAAAGTGGTGATACGTCCAGCCGCACAAGCGGGAAGTAGTAAATCGATGAAGAAAGAAAATAAGCAATTTCTAGCTCGGTGCAGCTCAAATTTTATAATACTTTTACGTGTAAGATGGTATCTGCCCTCAAGTCAGCACATACTTTCGCATATCATAATCAAATCCAGCCTCACTAAAAGCCTACCACATCTACATGTAAAAGCATGACGTCTCTCTGTCGTACAGCATTTAAATGAACGGTCGTTGTGAGTTTTCAAGCTTCTTAGAAGTTATAAGATACGTCAGATGCTCAGCGGCTAAAATGCAACGGGCTTGTGTGGTAGTATGGATTAAATACTTTGAGCATTATATAAGCATTATATTCATTACGTTGAATTGTATTATGTGGGATATATTAAACAATAAAAGCATATTCACAAATACTATACAGTTCAAAAATCAAGCCGGCCGAGGTCGCCGACCGGTTCTAGGCGCTACAGTCTGGAACCGCGCGACCGCTACGGTCGCAGATTCGAATCCTGCCTCGGGCATGGATGTGTGTGATGTCCTTAGGTTAGTTAGGTTTAAGTAGTTCTAAGTTGTAGGGGACTGATGACCACAGAATTTAAGTCCCATAGTGCTCAGAGCCATTTGAACCATTTTTTTCAAAAATCAAAGACTAAACAGTTTTTCTAAGAGTAATTATTGTCCCACATTTCGCGACATTTCTTCAAATTATTAAACATCTTATACTACACACTTTTAAAAGTAGCGTACGTGTTAATTCAGGGTACAAGCTAATTCCATCCCAGATTTCTTACAAATCCGTCCATGTGTTTCAGCGTGAAGGAATAACAAACATACATAAATCACACTTCTCGATTGTTTTACTTAGAAAAAGGCAAAGAAAATTATTTCAGTTACCAGAATATTATCAGATACACAGGAAAAAATATTGAATGAAAGAGAAGGCCACGACCACGAATCGACCGCGGATCAGCGGTTTGGTACTCTAACACCTCGACCGCTTATTATCAAATCGACTTGATTCTTTCATGAACATTCAGACGACTATGTCAAAATCATCAGGTGATGTAAGCTGCAAATTGAGAAACAATTAATTATTATTAACAAAAAGACAAAAACATTCTGTACGATCAGGAAATTAACTCACAACTTATTGTCTGCTTTTTTTGAGATTTGTATAAGGAAGAAAAGTGAACAAACCGTTTCCCGTGATTGTGCACCAGAAACAGGGAGGAATCAAAGACCACAAGGGAACTATATACTTATATGGATATGGTGTCTGTTCTTTCGGACATGACCTGCAGCCGTCTATAACGAAATTAGAATTATATATTAATACCTTCAGCTGCTGACAGGCGTTGATATATATCAACGGGGACAGGTGAAAATGTGTGTCCCAATCGGGACTCGAACCCGTGCACGAGGCAGTGCACGAGATAGTCCCTGCAGTCGCACTATCCTCTGTGACCTCGGTGGCTCAGATGGATAGAGCGTCAGCCATGTAAGCAGGAGATCCCAGATTCGAGTCCCGGTTGGGGCACACATTTTCAACTGTCCCCGTTGATGTATATCAACGCCCGTCAGCAGCTGAAGGTATTAATATATAATTCTAACAAGGGAACTTAGTCAACACAAGACAAGAAAAAACGTATTTGTAAAAGAGCTCGTTGACAAGACAACCGCAGCCACTTCCAATGCGCAGTCTTCAGACACTGGTGAAAGACACGGGCATCAGTGTCATTCACGCCTTCAGTAACATTACAGAGCCACCACCAGCTTGCACAGTGCCTTGTTGACAACTTGGGTACATGGCTTCGTCGGGTGCACGCTACACTCGAACTCTACCATCAGCTCTTACCAGCTGCAATCGGTACTCATCTGACGGGACCACAGTTTACCAGTCGTCTAGGATCCAGCCGATATGTTCTCGGCTAACGGAAACACACTTATCTCTGCTGTTATTTCACGCAGTGTTGCTTGTCTGTTAGCACTAACGAGTCTACGGTAACGGCGCTACTGTCGGTCGTTAAGTGAAGGCCATGTAATGCCTGAAATTTCGTATCCTAGGCACACTCTTGAGACTATGGACCTCAGAATATTGAATTACCTGACGATTTCCAGAATGGATGTCCCATGCTTCTAGATCCAACAACCGTTTCGCATTCAAAATCTGTCAGTTCTCATCATGTGGCCATAATCATGTCAGAAACCTTTTCACTGACCTTTTATATCTCGTGGTACGAGATATATGTGGATACCGCTAGTCCATGACTTTTGTCATCTCGGTGTATAGAGCAAGTGAAAATCGTTCGAAATGTGTACACAGTCACCAGACTCAGTGGCAGTATCTTCCACACTGCCAAATATATTTAGATCTTGTCTTATTAATATGCTGCTGAACATTAGGACAGCAGTATCACGAAGGCGCCGGCCGGTGTGGCCGTGCGGTTCTAGGCGCTACAGTCTGGAACCGAGCGATCGCTCCGGTCGCAGGTTCGAATCCTGCCTCGGGCATGGATGTGTGTGATGTCCTTAGGTTAGTTAGGTTTAATTGGTTCTAAGTTCTAGGCGACTGATGACCTCAGAAGTTAAGTCGCATAGTGCTCAGAGCCCATCACGAAGGCGGCATGCGACGAGTGTCAAACCGGCTAGATATGTAGCACATGAGAAGTTGGTAGGAGTAGTGTCCTCTATATACTCTATGCAAGGAAACATTATACAGAGGATATCCCATTCAGAAATCGAATTTGAATTTTGGTTGTTTGTACAAAGTTGTGTTATGAGTCATGTAAGAAGAAGAAACGACTAACAGCAGGCATCACAATTCGACAGCAACAGGGTCATGTGCTATCGGGATTGCAGTTCATCCATCCGCAATATGACTACTCGCACTGTCGCGATGTCACGACTGTCATGAGAATGTGGAATCGATGGATTAAGGAACGCCATACTCAACGCTATACAGCTTCTTAAAGACACCATGCAGGTAGTGTCCGATAGGCTCCATGCAGGGCCTTACAGCCCCATCATGTACCTTCAGTCAGGAAAAGGAATTTTTTGTAGCAAGCAGATATATCTACATTGACAGTACGGATGGCATCTGGAGTACAACGGACCGTCAGCTCAGTGAACATTATTGTAGATGCCTTTGACGCGGTACCAGAGAGTGGTGAGCCCTCAGTGGTGCGACCCGATGCCTACACTGGACGCAGGAATGGCACCACATCACCTTTTCAGATGAGGCCCAGTTCTGTATACAGGGTGGTCCATTGATAGTTACCGGGCCAAATGTCTCACGAAATAAGCATTAAACGAAATAACTACAAAGAACGAAACTTGTCTAGCTTGAAAGGGGAAACCAGATGGCGCTATGGTTGGCCCGCTAGATGGCGCTGCTATAAGTCAAACGGATATCAACTGCGTTTTTTTTAGTAGGAACCCCCATTTTCTATTACATATTCGTGTAGTATGTAAAGAAATATGAAGGTTTTAGTTGGGCCACTTTTTTCGCTTTGTGATAGATGGCGCTGTAATAGTCACAAACGTATAAGTACGTGGTATCACGTAACATTCCACCAGTGCGGACGGTATTTGCTTCGTGATACATTACTCGTGTTGAAATGGACCGTTTACCAATTGCGGAAAAGGTCGATATCGTGTTGATGTATGGCTATTGTGATCAAAATGCCCAGCGGGTGTGTGCGATGTATGCTGTTCAGTATCCTGGACGATATCATCAAAGTGTACGGACCGTTCGCTGGATAGTTACGTTATTTAAGGAAACAGGATGTGTTCAGCCACATGTGAAACGTCAACTACGACCTGCAACAAATGATGGTGCCCAAGTAGGTTGTTTAGCTACTGTCGCGGCTAATCCGCACATCAGTAGCAGACAAATTGCGCGAGAATCGGGAATCTCAAAAACACCGGTGTTGAGAATGCTACATCAACACCGACTGCACCCGTACCATATTTCTATGCACCAGGAATTGTATGGCGACGACTTTGAACGTCGTGTACAGTTCTGCCACTGGACACAAGAGAAATTACGGGACGATGACAGATTTTTTGCACGCGTTCCATTTTGCGACGAAGCGTCATTTATCAACAGCGGCAACGTAAACCGGCATAATATGCACTACTGGGCAACGGAAAATCCACGATGTCTGCGACAAGTGGAACATCAGCGACCTTGGTGGGTTAATGTATGGTGCGGCATTATGGGAGGAAGGATAATTGGCCCCCATTTTATCGACGGCAATCTAACTGGTGCAATGTATGCTGATTTCCTGCGTAATGTTCTACCGATGTTACTACAAGATATTCCACTGCATGACAGAATGGCGATGTACTTTCAACATGATAGATGTCCGGCACATAGCTCGCGTGCGGTTGAAGCGGTATTGAATAGCATATTTCGTGACAGGTGGATTGGTCGTCGAAGCACCATACCATGGGCCGCACGTTCACCGGTTCTGAGGTCCCCGGATTTCTTTCTGTGGGGAATGTTGAAGGATGTTTGCGATCGTGATCCACCGACAACGCCTGACAACCTGTGTCAGCGCTTTGTCAATGCATGTGCGAACATTACAGAAGGCGAACTACTCGCTGTTGAGAGGAATGTCGTTATACGTATTGCCAAATGCATTGAGGTTGACGGACACCATTTTGAGGCTTTATTGCATTAATGTGGTATCTACAGGTAATCACGCTGTAACAGCATGCGTTATCAGAAATGATAAGTTCACAAAGGTACATGTATCATATTGGAACAACCGAAATAAAATGTTCAAACGTACCTACGTTCTGTATTTTAATTTAAAAAACCTACCTGTTACCAACTGTTCGTCTAAAATTGTGAGCCATATGTTTGTGACTATTACAGCGCCATCTATCACAAAGCGAAAAATGTGGTCCAACTAAAACATTCATATTTCCTTACGTACTACACGAATTTGTAATAAAAATGCGGGTTACTATTTTAAAAAACGCAGTTGATATCCGTTTGACGTATGGCAGCCCCATCTAGCGGACCAGCCATAGCGCCATCTGGTTTCCCCCTTCAAGCTAGACAAGTTTCGTTCTTTGTAGTTTTTTCGTTTGACGCTTATTTCGTGAGTTATTTGGCCCGGTCACGATCAATGGACCACCCTGTATAATATTACCATCAACGTATCAGTGTGTGGAGACTCCAAAGACAATGAACGTTTCCATCTTGTGTTCGTCGTCATCATAGACGCCCAGCAACTGACGTGATGGTGTCGGGTGCTGTTGGATACAGAACACGATCATTTCTAGTTCGCATGGACGGTAATTTCGACAACATCCGTGGCTTGTTAAGGCAGGTGGCTGTGTCCTACCTTCAAGGTCCACGTGGAATGGTATTTCAACAAGATAGCACAACTTCACATGTTGCCCATGCAGTCCTGGCCTACCTCGATGCAGAGGGCGTAGCCACCACGTTCTCCATGTCGTGACCAGAAGAAGCTACTTTTACCTGGCCATAAATGTGAGTTTTTTGTTCGTCGTGGAGAAGACTCGTCAAACTAAAATATATGAAACATTAGTTCACTTTATTACGTATGTGAATTACGAGGACTCTCCGGAAAGTAACAGATGTTTCGGTTTACCGCGACTGTGGGAGGGGCTACATACACCATCTTAGGTGCCAAACTTTCCTACACTCAGTATAAATCCCGCTGTGGTAGCATATGGTTTGTGTCTCTGCTGCTTTGCTGTCTGTCACGTGTTAAAACGTGCACTGCTATGGAAAATCCCGCCACTTGTGAGATGCGTTCTGTGGTTAGGTTTTTGTTTACAAAAAGCTGCGCAATAGTTGAAATTTATTGCAACCTTTGTGATGTACACGGAAAAGGAATAATGAGTGACAGCCGAGTGAGGCAATGGTGCATTGATTTTAAAAGTGGTCGTATGAATCCTCTCTATGAGGACCGCAGTTGTAGGCCTAGCCTTGTGACTGACGAACAGGTGAGGAAAAATCAACGACAAAAATCGGAAATCGTCGTTTCACGATCACGGAACTTTCGCAACATTTTCCCCAAATTTCGCAGGGTTTGGTGCATGAAGCTGTGGCGGAGTAGCTTGGTTACTACAAATTTTATGGTATGTGGTTTCTCAAAATCCTAACGAAAGACCATAAAAAACAGAGCCTGGCTCCAGCACTGATCTTCCTCGAAGATTATGAGAAAAATGGTGGCGAAGTTATCGATCGTATCGTAACAATGGACAACACTTGGATGAAGCATGTCATTTGTGAAACAAAAAGGCGGTCAATGGAATGGGGACTCACAAATTCTCCCAAGAAACGAAGGGAGTGTTTGCAACGCCCTTCAGGAACAATGATGATAGTTACTGCGTTTAGGGACTCTTGTGATTCTCGTTGATTTCCTTGAACGTTGCACAACATTTAACTCATAGAAGTATTGTGAAACACTTGCAAAAGTTAAGGCGGGCGGTACAAGCGTCGGGAAAAACTTAGCGGAGAAGTTTTGTTCTTTTTAACGACAATGCCCATTCACGGCCAATGGTACTCGAGAGCTCCTACGGGATTTTCGATGGGAGGTGTTTGATCACCCACTGTACTGCCCGGATTTGGCACCGAGCGACTACCACGTCTTCCCAGCAATGCAGACAGGGCTCGCCACACAAGGCTTTGATACAGACGCCGAACTGCATGCCGGTATAAACCAGTGGTTGCATTCACAGGCGGCAGATTTTTTTAAGACGGTATTGAAAAGCCTGTGCCACAGTATAAGTGCCTCAATTTGAACGGCGGTTATGTGGAAAAATAGGTTAAGAGTGTACCTGTAAAATTTTCTATGTTGTTAATTTTTTATTTCGAAACGTCCGTTACTTTGTGGGTAGACCTCGTAGTTCCTTTGACACACTTTTTTGCCACAGGGTTACTTGATAATTTACAACTGTCACTGACTAGGAAAAGACAACTTGATGCACTTTTTAACAAACTGCTCTCTTGCAGTATAAAATGCAACATGTATGAAAGTACATTTCATCAGAAACTTTAACAGCTGTCCTGTCCTCCATGATGATGTTTATGTTGTAGCTGAGGTCTCGAATTGGGGCTGAGTTCTTGTTTGCTTGTCACCATACTAACCTCAGTGTGAGGGCGCTGCTGTTGGTAAGAGGGAGGCGTGGTCTTCTGGAGTGTTGGAGCGAGCCCTCGCTAATGTCTGTGGTATCGAAGAGCGTTGCCGACTTTGGTGTGGCACCGCGATCTCTAGACGATGCCAAATCTCTCACCGACTGAAAACATCTGGCCACAGGTTGCCTAGACACTGGCATGTCATCACTCGCCAACCACTACGACTGGTGAACTCTGGAACACATCAGAAGCAGCTTGAAATGACGAACCTATATCCCTCATCCCAACTCAGTTCGACTCCATCCCCACCTGGGTTACAGGAACAGTTATTGTCAGAGGTGAATTTCGCTCACTCAAATCACCAATCTTGTATTCTTCCAACTACATAGTATTAGCACAACAAGTGAAATTTCTTTATTTACTACCCCTCCTAGTGTTATAGCCTTAATGATAAGCAGTGGGTCTAACTCAGTAGCCGTGAAACTGCTGCCCGCGGGCCGCATGCGGCCCGAATCGTGTGTTTCTGCGACCCTCGGTTCTCAGCCATATTTTAGAGTATTATGCATCCAGCAACTAACAGTCGAATCCAAAAAGTCAACTAACCTTAAGAGCTTATTAAGAGTGTAGTTTTTCTGCTCAGTAACAAACAAAAATGCCTATAGATTTAAGATGCGCTTAATTTTAATTGACGTTGGTGATTTCCACAGTAAGATAAGTAAAAATGACCTCTTACCACGTGGGTCAGAGGGGTAAGCAGCGCATCCATTGCGGGGTAGAGGGGGAATATTTTATAATCTGTCTCTCAGTACTGACAGCTCACGGGCGTTAGCAGAGGTGGTCTTCAAATCCGATACATACGTCATTCAAAACATTTAATAAATATTTGTGACTGTGTCTCGTACTGAATAATGCATTTAAATACAACTACAGTTACTGATATTAATTGGTTACTCAACCGCTCTCACAAGCAATACAACAACGCTTCGTCTAGTAATTAAAGCGTTAGGCAATTAGAGTGGCTTTTGTTGGCAGCAATCTGAAACAGAGAACAGTCCACACGAAGTGTTCCCAACGGTGTCGACTAATAACGGTCAGCACTTCGGCACCGGTGGCCAGCTCATCACACCCTTACTATAGGATGTCTATTGGGGGCTCAAAACATATTCTTTGTGTAGGTTACCAATTAATAACAAGATCGGTCCCTGTGCGGCCTGGAGTGCCGCACCACAATGTCAGTATTGGCTCTTGAGCAGAAAAGATTGACGACAACTGATCTATCCATATTAACCAAAAATAGTTCAAATGGCTCTGAGCACTATGGGACTTAACATATGAGGTCATCAGTCCCCTAGAACTTAGAACTACTTAAACCTAACTAACCTAAGGACATCACACACATCCATACCCGAAGCAGGATTCGAACCTGCGACCGTAGCAGTCGCGCGGTTCTGAAGTAAGGCGCCTAGAACCGCTCGGCCACCGCGGCCGGCTCCCATATTAACCCCTTATTAAATTGCCTAGATATTTTTCAATACGTGAAGTGTCTCTAATACGGTAACTGCAATTTGACCTCTGTGACACCTACCTTAGAAAAGTAACTTTCACTCCTCTGAAATAGCTGCAACAATTATTCGCCATTACTTTTACTAATAACAAATTTCTAAAAACACGGCAGAAAAGTGTAATATTAAAGTTTTTGTCTTAGTGTAGCATCTAAATAAACAGAGTTGTACTCAAATCGTGTGAAGATTTCAGTTTGATGTTGGTGGTGAAAGCAGTTCGCTGTGGAGTGATCACCCCATATATACAGTTTCTTTCTGCAAGGATCAGTGTTTTCTAGACTACCTTGGATGTAAAACTCTGGTCTCTGAATATTCGCTTACATCGTACACCATAATATGGTCTACTTATAGTAGACCCTGTTCAAGGATTATTTATGAACACTCGACTGACACTTTTTTTTGTTTTTTTTTAAATGAGTGTTATTGGCATTTTGTAGCAAACAACACAGCCATTAATAGTTGCTTAGGTTACTGATTGTATTCAAGTTTTAAGTAAAGTTTGGTGGCATTTTGTGTCTGTTGTCTTGTAAAAATCAAGGATCTTAACCCAACACACTAAGAGAACTGAAGTTCGACTTTAAGATTAGACACAGATCACTGTGTAGCACATTGTGCCAAATCAAGGCTATGTAGTAACGTCGCCTAGTAGCGACAGATCGCAGCGATCGCAGTAATTGGTTGTTAAGATCGCATAATCCGTCCGTACAAGGCACGCGCGCGCCCGCATGTGTATGTGTGTGTGTGCGTGTGTGTGTGTGTGCAAATTTCCAAATTTCAAACTTCTTCTTGGTTTCCTTTACTACTTGCTCAACATACAGACTGAATAACATCGGTGGTCGCGCAGGGTACGGTGGCCGATGCGCAGTGAACCGTTTTCGTCCAAAGCACTGGGTGAGTTCATTTATTTCTTCAGAAGGGGAGGCAGACAAGCGCTTGTCTTTCGGCCGGTCGGCGATGACAGAATCGACGCGCACGCCCTGCGATCTTTCGAAAAAGATTTTACAGAAAATATTCCGTAAACAAATTTCATTTCTGCTTTAATTCTAGCTTTATATGTCAAGTGCATTATGATGTACCCATCATTTCGTTAATGATCATAGTTATTGTGATATTTACGTGAAAGTAAGACACTGCGTGAAATTCGGAAAAGATTGTAATGAAAAATAGCGGCCGCTATGATTTTGCGTTTGGTGTATATTACATAATATATTGCTGTTTATGAAATTTAACTAACATACCGAATTTTTCTGTACACTTGGTTGGAGGTCTCTATCTGTCACCAATCTCGAGAAAAGAGTGGTGTAGTGCATTCATTTGCGGTAGCGCTGCTACAACGATAAAGCCAGTGTGAAATGTCCACAGCATTCCTCATATTTAACAAACTGTTTGAGATATCGAGATGAGTTTTGGACATATGAAAGCACACAAAGAGGAGGGTATTTTGCCACATGGGTATTATGCAAAACTTTATTATCTACCGTGTTATTCCACTAATTACAGATTTTTCCTATGAAAGAATGTAATTTTTAAGAACCATCTATATCTACATCTACATGGATACTCTGCAAATCACATTTAAGTGCCTGGCAGAGGATTCAACGAACCACCTCCACAATTCTCCATTATTCCAATCTCGTATAGCGCGCGGAAAGAATGAACACCTATATCTTTCCGTGCGAGCTCTGATTTCCCTTATTTTATCGTGGTGATAGTTCCGCCCTATGTAGGTCGGTGTCAACAAAATATTTTCGCATTTGTTGGAGACAGTTGGTGACTGGAATTTCGTGAGAAAATTCCGTCGCAACGAAAAACGCCTTTCTTTTAATGATTTCCAGGCTAAATCCCGTATCATTTCTGTGACACTCTCTCCCATATTTCGCGATAATACAAAACGTGCTGCCTTTCTTTGAACTTTTTCGATGTACTCCGTCAGTCCTACCTGGTAAGGATCCCACACCGCGCACCAGTATTCTAAAAGAGGACGGACAAGCGTAGTGTGGGCAGTCTCCTTAGTGGGTATGTTACATTTTCTAAGGTGGTTAGCCTTCCCCACAACATTTTCTATGTGTTCTTTCCGATTTAAGTTGTTCGTAATTGTAATACCTAGGTATTTAGTTGAATTTACGCCTTTTAGATTAGACTGATTTATCGTGTAACCGAAGTTTAACGAGTTCCTTTTAGTACTCATGTGGATGACCTCACACTTTTCGTTATTTAGGGTCAACTGCCACTTTTCGCACCATTCAAATATTTTTCTAAATCGTTTTGCAGTTTGTTTTGACTTTCTGATCACTTTATTAGTCGATAAACGACAGCGTCATCTGCAAACAACCGAAGACGACTGCACAGATTGTCTCCCAAATCGTTTATATAGATAAGGAACAACAAAGGGTCTATAACACTACCGTGGGGAACGCCTGAAATCACTTCTGTTTTACTTGATGACTTTTCGTCAACTACTACGAACTATGACCTCTCTGACAGGAAATCGCAAATCCATTTACATAACTGAGACGATATTCCATAAGCACGCAATTTTACTACGAGCCGCTTGTGTGGTACAGTGTCAAAAGCTTTCCGGAAATCCAGGAATACGGAATCGATGTGAAATGGCTCTGAGCACTATGAGACTTAACTTCTGAGGTCATCAGTCGCCAAGAACTTAGAACTAATTAAACCTAACTAACCTAAGGACATCACACACATCCATACCCGAGGCAGGATTCGAACCTGCGACCGTAGCGGTCGCTCTGTTCCAGACTGTAGCGCCTAGAACCGCACGGCCACTCCGGCCGGCGAATCGATGTGAAATCCCTTGTCAATAGCACTCAGCACTTCATGGGCATAAAGAGCTAGTTGTGTTACACAGGAACGATGTTTTCTAAACCTATGTTGACTGTGTGTCAACAGACCATTTTCTTCGAGTTAATTCATAATGTTCGAACACAATATATGTTCTAAAATCCTGCTGCATATCGACGTTAACGATATGGGCCTGTAATTTAGTGGATTACTACTACTACCTTTCTTGAATATTGGTGTGACCTGTGCAACTTTCCAGTCTTTGGGTACGGATCTTTCGTCGAGCGAACGGTTGTATGTGATGGTTAAGTATGGAGCTAATGCATCAGTATACTCCGAAAGGAGCCTAATTGGTATACAGTCCGGAGCAGAAGACTTGCTTTTATTAAGTGATTTGAGTTGCTTCATTACTCCGAGGATATTTACTTCTACGTTACTCATGTTGTCAGCTGTTCTCGATTCGAATTCTGGAATATTTACTTTGTCTCCTTTTGTGAAGGCATTTCGGAAGGCTGTGTTTAGTAAATCCGTTTTGGCAGCACTGTCTTCGACAGTACCTCCATTGTTATCGCGAAGAGAAGGCATTGATTGCTTCTTGCCGCTAACATACTTCACATACGACCAGAATCTCTTTCGATTTTCTGCCAGGTTTCGAGACAAAGTTTCGTTGTGGAAACTGTTATAGGCGTCTCGCATTGAACTCCGCGCTAAGTTTCGAGCTTCTGTAAAGGATCGCCAATCTTGGAGATTTCTCGTCTGTTTAAATTTGGCATGTTTGTTTCGTTTTCGTTTGTTAGTTTATTTGGTATAAACCTCTCAATTGCTGCCGATACTATTTCTTTGAATTTAAGCCACATCTGGTCTACACTTATATCATTAATTTGGAATGAGTGGAAATTGTCTGTCAGGAAGGCGTCAAGTGAATTTTTACCGATGGCTGGTGAAACGAGAAATACTAATGGTAGGTGAAGTCATTACACGTTTCTTTCGTACGGTGGACGTGCTTTTGCGTAAGATATTGACCTTAATTTTCCTTAGTTCCTCACTCAATAAACCACTGTTTCAGAATTCTCTCGCAATTCCGTCTGCACAACATGCTAGTTTTAGTAAAATAAGCAAATTTTAACATGGCAACAAGAGGAATTTGTAAGTTTTATGGGAACAGGAGAAATGTGTAGGTTTCACTCATAATTCCCCACTCGTGAGACTTCTTTGAAAGTTACAATTGGTTAACAAACCAGGAGAAAATAAATCAAAGCATTTTCGGCGGAATTCTTCTTAGCTAATAACCAAAGAAGAAGTGATAGATCTGTCTGAATGGTCACCATGCAAGTATGGGCGTGAAGTGGCTACGCTTACAAAAAATGTGACTTTGGGCTTCAGTTTGGAACGGCACCCCACCTCCCCCCTCGAGAACTTGCCATTTCCCTACAGCGCCTGCCCGCAGCCCCCATGGCACAGTTTCTCCCCATGCGTGGGCTGCCGTCTGCGCATATTCTGGCCACGGTGTTCTGCATGCACTATAATACGTCAAAACTATCCCTCACTCGCATTTTCAATTACTGCTTCACTTTAAACGCTTTGACTGCAGTCTGGTTTCTATACAAGTTGTAAATAATCTATCACTTCATGTATTTTAGCACTATTACCTTCCAAATTTGAGGCCATGTTCAGGCAACAGTGTCAGTCAGTTTTCTCAAAATGCGCAATTACCATAAATCTATGTCTACCTTTCTTTAACCCACCATTTAAGCTGTAGGATGAATATTACACTACTGGCCATTAAAATTGCTACACCACGAAGATGACGTGCTACAGACGCGAAATTTAACCCACAGGAAGTAGATGCTGTGATATGATTAGCTTTTCAGAGCATTCATACAAGGTTGGCGCCGGTGGCGACACCTACAACGTGCTGACATGAGGAAAGTTTCCAGCCGATTTCTCATACACGTACAGCAGTTGACCGGCGTTGCCTGGTGAAACGTTGTTGTGATGCCTCGTGTAAGGAGGAAAAATGCGTACCATCACGTTTCCGACTTTGATAAAGGTCGGATTGTAGCCTATCGCGATTACGGTTTATCGTATCGCGATTTTGCTGCTCGCGTTGGTCGAGATCCAATGACTGTTAGCAGAATATGGAATCGAAGGGTTCAGGAGGTTAATACGGAACGCTGTGCTAGATCCCAACGGCCTCGTATCACTAGCAGTCCAGGTGACAGGCATCTTATCCGCATGGCTGTAACGAATCGTGCAGCCACGTCTCGATCACTGAGTCAACAGATGGGGACGTTTGCAAGATAACAACCATCTGCACGAACATTTCGACGACGTTTGCAGCAGCATGGACTATCAGCTCGGAGACCATGGCTGCAGTTACCCTTGACACTGCATCACAAACAGGAGCACCTGCGATGGTGTACTCAACGACGAACCT
This sequence comes from Schistocerca piceifrons, assembly GCF_021461385.2. Taxonomy (NCBI): domain Eukaryota; kingdom Metazoa; phylum Arthropoda; class Insecta; order Orthoptera; family Acrididae; genus Schistocerca; species Schistocerca piceifrons. The sequence goes on from NC_060140.1 coordinate 794,264,703, forward strand.
GGGTACACGAATGGCAAAACGTCATTTTTTCGGATGAATCCAGGTTCTGTTTACAGCATCATGATGGTCGCATCCGTGTTTGGCGACATCGCGGTGAACGCACATTGGAAGCGTGTATTCGTCATCGCCGTACTGGCGTATCATCTGGCGTGATGGTATGGGGTGCCATTGGTTACACGTCTCGGTCACCTCTTGTTCTCATTGACGACACTTTGAACAGTGGACGTTACATTTCAGATGTGTTACGACCCGTGGCTCTACCCTTCATTCGATCCCTGCGAAACCCTACATTTCAGCAGGATAATGCTCGACCGCATGTTGCAGGTCCTGTACAGGCCTTTCTGGATACAGAAAATGTTCGACGAGCTGCGGACGTCTCACCAATTGAAAACGTCTGGTCAATGGTGGCCGAGCAACTGGCTCGTCACAATATGCCAGTCACTACACTTGAAGAAGTGTGGTATCGTGTTGAAGCTGAATGGGCAACTGTACCTGTACACGCCATCCAAGCTCTGTTTGACTCAATGCCCAGGCGTATCAAGGCCGTTGTTACGGCCAGAGGTGGTTGTTCTGGGTACTGATTTCTCAGGATCTATGCACCCAACTTGCGTGAAAATGTAATCACATATCAGTTCTAGTATAATATATTTGTCGAATGAATACCCGTTTATCACCTCCATTTCTTCTTGGTGTAGCAATTTTAATGGCCAGTAGTGTATCTCTCATGTTTCAGTGTTTCCACATTTCTCTGTAATTCAACTGATTTTTTTTCCAGAGCTCGGCTTCTGCCAGTTTTTTTCGTTCTCCCGTAAATCAATCGTTTCAGTATTTGGCAACCATGATTTATTAGACTGAAATTTAGGTCATATTTGCACCTTTCAGCACATGCCTTCTTTGGAATTGAAATTATTACATATCTTGCATACAAGGAGGAATAGTTTTGTGATACCATTTTCTCCCAAGAATGTTAATAGTTTCGAGGGAATTTCATCGACTCCAGGTACGTTGTTTCGGACTAGGTCTCCCAGTGCTCTGTCACATTCTACTCACACTATCATATCTTCTATCTCATCTTCATTTATCTCCTCTTTACTTCCTATGATATTGTCTGTAAGTTCGTTTCCCTTGTATAGCCCTCCTACATATTCCATCTCCTGCTCAGCTTTCCCTTCTTTACTTAATACTGGCTTGCCAGCTGAGCTCTTTTCTCCAATGGTCTGTCTAATTTTCTTATAGGCGACATCTATCTTTCCTGTAGTCATCCATGCTTTTACAGCCATACATTTCTCCTATAGCCGTTCCTGCTTAACCATTTTGCACTTCCTGTCAATCTTATTTTTATACATCTGTACTCTCTTTCGTCTACTTCATCTGAAGCATTTTTATAT